>NW_026057581.1:16919358-16950310 GCF_023721935.1 Panthera uncia
GTGTGTGTGTGTGTGTGTGTGTGTGTGTGTGTGTGTGTGTGTGTGTGTTGGGGTGGGGAATGCAGGCTAGGAAAGAGGTAGAAACAGCAGGTTTGCTGATAGAACTATGCCTGATGAGAAAAGAGGTTTCTGCCTACTCCAAAGAGCACAGAGATAATAACACCCTGGGGTCAAGGCAGATGTATGGTAGTCGATGATAATAACAATCTACTACCACTCCTGCCCGGCATCTTAGATAAAGACACCAAGAACAAGGGAGTAGACAAGAAGCTTGACTTAGGTCAGCCAGATAATGGGAAAGCAAGTGCAGGGGCAGCTACGGGACTGAAAAGGAGCCTGTACCCCAGCTAGAGGGCTTCAAACAAACCTGACTCAAACAAGACTGAACTCTGGGGACCCCGGGGACTCACTCTTTACCAGCAACAACGTGAAGATCTTAAGAGGTCAGGTAGCTACAAACCATACCTGCTTTCGCATAGCCAATGATCCCACCAGAAGCGACCAGTGCTGCATAGCCAAAGCCAATCCAGTGTAAAGGCACTCTGAAAATAAAAGAGTAAGAAACCAGTGCCAACCATGTCTAAAAAATAAAAACCACAATCACAGGATGGGACTAAAACGTCATCATTCCAGAACAGTCATATCACTGTACAAATGAAAATAAAGCCTAGAGGTTAGAGGACTTGCCTGGAGACAGTGACGGAGCCGGGACTCAAACTCAGGTTCCCAGCCTACATGACCAATGCTCTGATACCCCAGGCTGTCCGGCACTCTACGCTTAGTGCACTTTTCAGATCAGGAAAGAAGCTCTGGTTTTGAGAAGTTCTTGGCTATTCTACTCCCAATCACTGTGTACTTACAGCGGGCCAGAGTCCTTCTGCATTGTTCTCTTTCACTCCAACAGAAGAGTACACCTGCTGCACCTGGGAACGAGGGACTGGATCAGAGGTGGTAAACAGCACGTCTCTCTAGCAGTCAGAAAGAAGTGGATCCTAGTTCCAGCTCCACTCCTTAGCAGCTAAGAAGTAATGGACAAGCTCCCAACCTCTCTAAGCCTCAGTTTCCTTCATTGTACCATGAGGATAAGAATGGTACAAATTTCCTACAGCTGCTGTGGGCATTAAACAAAATAATAAGTAAACGTGCTCAACCGCTAGTAAATGCTGAGCAGATACCAACCATTTTGGTAATAACCTCCATTCCAATAGCACAGGACTACAGGAAACAGCAAAATTCACGGACCAGCTCTGTCCAGGTGATAAGTTTACCTTTTCACCAGCTAACCAAATTATTACTGAATCGGAAACTAAGTATCTCCTGTAACCTTAATTCAACTATTTCAGTTACCCCTTTCCACTCCTGCCCAAAGAACTGAATTCTTTCAAAACTCAACACGTGCAAAACTTTCAGACAGCTATTTAATTTTGCATCCAATTCCTAACTCTTGTTAGACTGGGGACGGTGAGGGGGGGTAAAATACAGGAAAGTCCAAATCATAATTAACGTGGAACACTTCGCTCTTGGCAAAGAAATGCATCTGGTATGGTTTAACTTGAAAGCAATACAACCTTTTGTTTAAATTTTTAATTGTCGGGCAGGGGCTACTTGGAATTGTGCCAGTCATTAATTGCAAGTAGCACTCAGCGAGATTTTCAAGCAGCAAGAGCAATAAAACCCCCAGGAAACTAATCACCGCTACGCTACACTGGTAAGCACTGGCCTCCAGAGCTCAGGGGTTCTGCAAGATTCACGACTACTTTAAGGAAAGCAGAAAATGCACGACTAGAAAGGAAACTGTGACGCAGCCTAAAGCCCCTGCCTGGATCTGGGGGACAACGAGTAGGCGGCAGCAAAGCCTCTTATATAACCCCAAACAAGTCAAAATGATATAAAATAGTAATTAATTCCCAAGCACCGAACCTCTTTCCCCTACGACTGCACCGGTCGACCGCGGGGTACCAGCGGCGAGGCGTGGGAGTCCGGGCCCCGCCGGAAACGTCGCGACGCGCTCTGCGTCCCGAGGGCAAGGCGGACCGAGGGGTGGGGCGGAGCATGGGGCGGGGCTTGAGGGGGAGGTGTCGCGGCGCGCGCATGCGTTCCAGGCACGGGAGACGCCTGGGGCGGGGCTTGAGAGGAAGCGTCCAGGCGAGCGCTCTGCGTCCGGGAGGTGGGGCGGAGAGTCGCGGCTCGAGCCCGGAGTCCCTATGCCGGTGTTCCAATCGCCGATCCGGCCGTGCTGACCGGCCTTCGAAGCTCGTCGCCAGCAGCCCGCCTGAAACCCAGAATTTGAGTCGGGTCTTTCCAAGTGGCTTCGCGAGCTGGGCCAGGTTAACCTGGTGTAAACCAAAGGCATGCCATCCGGGAGGATTCTCACTTTCCGAATCACGGTTTTTGCCTGCCATGGTTAAGAACTACTTTCTTCCTGCAGAGCTGGTGGCCACAAGCCAGACAATAATGTGGCTTTATTATTATCTGAGAAGCAACTTAAAGGAAGGGAGAGGATAAGTGAAATATAATTTCCTACTACCGCAGTATGCGCCAGTGTCCACGAAACATCATCTCCACTCCCTCTCCAGATCTGCGTCTCTTCCCTGCGTTTCCTGCGCGACCACTCAATCGCTGTAAACCAGAATTTGGATGTTATCCTTGACGTCTCTCTCCCCTTCATCCCCTGTAAGGATCAACGTAGATAAATCTTATAAATACAGTCTTCAGTGAAAAAAAGGAGATCGCAGCTCCCGCATCTTCCAAAACAAAACCTTGTCACTTGCAACATCTCTTAACCTTTCAGATACCCAAACTGAACCCTGTGGTTACCATCGCTGATTCTTACCAGCCAAAGCAGATAAGGACTAAGAAGAACCATTGGTAATTCTAGTAGGCCAGATCCTCACCAAATTACTGGAAGACTCCGCTTAACAACCAACAACGGGACCTATCTTAACCACCTCGGAATGGACTTAGGGATGCACGCCTCCCGATACAGGTGTATACGTAAACCTTAGTTATCACCACCATGACCTTACCCCTGCCGTTTAGACTTAAATTGAACCACAGAGGATTAAGTTAATTACCTACAACTGTAGTACTTGGTAGAGCTGTTATTTGAAGGTCTTTCAAAACCTACACCCTCACCTTTATGTTGTATTGCCTCTGTCATTCCTCAACCCGTAGCACACCCCATTTCTCTGTGTGTAGTCCCAAAATTTATTGTCAAATACATTGGCTCTCTGCTCTGTTTCAGTTAGTTACAGAGTAAACCAAATTAACGATTTGTGTTCAGTAATGTTTCTCATTGGCATTAACATATTTTAGGAGATAGCTCAGTTCTCAGCTAGGAACCCCTGAGCCACAAATGTGTCAATGGAGTGTGACCAAGATCGTGTGAGGGAGAAGTTTTTAGTCCTCTGGTCACTGGGGCTTCTTAACAGGTTGTTTCTGTTTGTTTCTTTCACAGAGGCCTAGGGTCCAGACCATGTTCGGTAGACAAACGTAGCCATGCACATAACCAGAGCAGTAAAGTCCGTCGGCCAAAATGGAAGAGCTTGTGAAGAAGAAGGAATAGTGCCTCAGTTTCAGCATTATTTGACCCTTTTTGGAACCTCATTCATATGTGACTTCACACATTAAGAAATCCCAAAACAAAAATGTCAAAAACAAATTCCCGGTTGCAGTGTTTCACCTGATGTCTACTGAGGATCTACAATACCAGTTTCTAGGTGTTCAGGATGTATTTTGTAGCTTTGAAGAGGACCATCATCCATCAATAAAACCTTTCCCCAGGAAATTGATGAGTGAGGTTATGAAAAAATATTGCCTGCGTTCTCAACCCACCCTATCTGCCACATGCTTCTGGGACCTCATTTATCAGAAAGAAAACATGCGGCGTGTTAATTGTAAGCCAGACACTGCATGAAGTGCTTTCCATAGATGAACTCGTCTAATCTTCATACTAATCCTTGGACTAGAGACTCTTATTATCTCTTGCTTTCAAACACAAGAGGAGAAAGAGGTTACCTAATAGGGACATGGCCAGTGGCCTTAATAAATGGCAGAGCTGCCCTAACTCCTTTCGTCTGTTCTCAATACAGTGACCAGAGCACTCCTGTTATGAGTCAGTTGTGGATACATATGCTCAAATCCCTCCAATGGCCCCCTTTCTCGCGCCCACCTCTGAGCACCTGCACGTGCTGCTTCATCAGCCCAGAGCTTCTCCCCAGATCATCTCCCAGCTCACTTCCTCACCTCCTTTGTCTTCATTCAAAGGTCACCTGCTCAGTGAGGCCTTCCCGGATTATCTGGGTTAAAACTGCAATCCCCCCGCAGTTCCCTCCACGGCTTATTTTTCTCCATGACGCTTACCTCCATACACAGTATGCTGTAAAACTTACTGACTGCACAATCATCCTCCCACCCAGCACGTAAGTTCCTTGAGAAGGATGTTTATGCGGCGCTTGGAACGGTGCTTGGCACACAACGGCTGCTCAATGAGCATGGACTGAGTGAGAACAGATGTGGAGTAAGAGAGGCCGGTCTGCAGAGAGAAGCGTGAAGACAACGCGTGGAGTTGGAGACAAGGTGGAGAGACCCCCCTGACTGCACCCTCTCCCTTTCTGAGCTCTGGTTCTCTTCTGTCCGACGCACCTGTGCCTTTGTTATAACTCCAGCCCCGTGCCCTCTGTTTAGAATAGCCAGAGCAGCTTTTTTGTGTCTCGCAGCTAAGTCTCTCTTAGCTGAGACAGCACCCCATTTCCTCTGCCAGAAATGCCCTTTTATCCTTGTCTAAAAACTCACATCTCCTTTTTTTTATTAAAGTCCTCAGTCAAGCGGCCCCTGACCATCCCAGGCCATTACAGGTGTTCTGCGAAAGGGAGGTGAATGCCAAAAGACCTCCAAAACCAAAGGAGCCGCTAGACCAAACAGAAAGGCCGACGAGTCTAGCTTGACAAGAAATGGCCCCTTAGTAGGGGGCTTGTGGACGGAGTGTTCCTTTGGCTGCCACAAGACAAGTAGGTCTCTTGGATCCCACTCGCCCTAAGACTTGCTTTTCGAGTGCCAGGGGCAGGGAGTATGATAGGAAAAGATAGGATTCAGTAGGCAGAGAGGGAAAGGTGAGGACCGGAGGTCCCTGGGTGTGGAAACACATATTTTGGGACAATGCTGGGAGCATCTGACCACAGAAAAACTCCCTCCGGGGTACGGTTCCTCTTAAGAATGTAATAGTCACCACCTCCTCCCTCTCAGGTTCCCCTCAGGAATTTCACAAAAGGTCTTTTGTGAAAGACAGACCATAAAAGGTATGACCCACAAGGAATGATATGGCCACATAGCACCCACAATGGAATCGAGCCAATAAGGAATGGACAACCCAGCACCTAGAGTTCTCTCACCAATAAGAGAAGGACCTAAGAAGGAACCCGGGGGAAGGGAAGGGAGGGCTGACCAGAATTATAAAACAAAGATCCTTACCTAGTGTTGTGGGTATTCACCTCCAAATGCCCCCGTCTATAAAGAGACATTTCATACTATTTTTTTTAACTTTTTTTAACTTTTATTTTTGAGGGACAGAGCGTGAGCAGGGGAGGGGCAGAAAGAGAGGGAGACACAGAATCTGAAGCAGGCTCCAGGCTCCGAGCCGTCAGCAGAGAGACCGATGCGGGGCTCAAATTCACAAACTGCGAGATCATGACCTGAGCCACCCAGGCGCCCCCTAGTCTTACTTTCTAATCTTCTACACGAATAAACTTTTGCCTGCTGCTCATTTTGTGTCCACTTCTTCATTCTTCAAAGCGCCGAGACAACAAACCCCGGGGTATTGAGGCCAAAAAAAAAAAAAAAAAAAAAAAAATCCTGCAACAGAGTATGTGCTGAGGGACCACCCAAGAGGAGGATGTTAAAGACTAGGTATGTTTCTTAAATTCCACATATGAGTGAAATCATATCTTTGCCTTTCTGACTTATTTCACTTACAAACATAGGCGAAAGGAAGGAAAAAAATAAAAACAGAGGGAGGCAAACCGTAAGACACTTTTAAATTGTTTTTTAACGTTTATTTATTTTTGAGACAGAGAGAGACAGAGCATGAACGGGGGAGGGTCACAGAGAGAGGGAGACACAGAATCTGAAACAGGCTCCAGGCTCTGAGCTGTCAGCACAGAGCCCGACGCGGGGCTCGAACCCATGGACTGTGAGATCATGACCTGAGCTGAAGTCGGACGCTCAACCGACCAAGCCACCCAGGCGCCCCCGTAAGACACTTTTAAATACGGAGAACAAACAGGGTTGCTTGGGGATGTTGGGAAGATGGGCTAAATGGGCGATGGACAAGAAGGAGGGCACTTGTGATGAGCACTGGGTGTTATTGTAAGTGATGAATCACTAAATCCTACTCCTGAAACCACTATTATACTGTATATTAACTTGGATTTAAATTTTAAGTAACTGGGTGCCTGGGCAGCTCAGTCAGTTAAACATCCAACTCTTGATTTAGGCTCAGGTCATAATCTCACGATTCATGGATTCGAGCCCCACGCTGGGCTCTGTGCTGACCCTGTTTGGGATTCTCTCTCTCTGCCCTTCCCCTGCTCGCACACTCTCTCTCTCTTAAAATTAGTAAACTTAAGCTTAAAAAAAAAAAAGAATAGGTATGTGTCAGTCATATTTGCAGGGCAGATCAAGGATGTTATGCACCGAGGGTATACTTAAGGGTGTGGTTCAACAAAAGGAAAGAAGGGAGGGGTGCTCAAAAAGGCTTCAGGCTATAGGAGAGTCATCCAGGCAGATCTGTTCACGTAATGTGTAATTATTTACCAACTTTCGTCCTTTAGGCTGGGATCACACTTTTCCTTTCAGCACCCAGAATCTAGGGTAGCGCCTGGCACAGGGCTAGTGAACAAAGGAGGGGGAGATATAGGTGACATGGTGCATTCTGAATTGGGAAAGAGTGAATCTGGGAAGAGAATCTGCTCAGACACAAGTATCAAAGTGGATAATTCGACATGTAGATGGCCAAGACTATGTGCAGACTGTACATAGAGGGGAAGGACAAGTAGATCAACAGAACAGAATAGAGGGCCCAGAAATAGACCACCACAAATACAGATGACTTTTGAACAGCTCAGTTATGGGCCCTGACCCTTCAGGCAGTCAAAAAATCTGCATATTAACTTTTGTCTCTCCTCAAAGTTAATTAAAAGTCTACTGCTGACCAGAAGCCTTACTGATAACACAGTTAACACATATTTTGTATGTTATATGTGAATTATATATGTGTTCTTACAATAAAGCTAGAGAAAAGAACATGCTAAGAAAACACAAGAGAAAATGCATTTACAATACTGTATTTATCGAAAAAAATCAGTAAATGGACCCATACAGTTCAAACCCACATTGTCCAAGAGTCAACTGTACAACCGATTTTTGACAAAGGAGCAGAGGTAATACTACAAAACAAAAATAGTCTCTTCAACAAATGGTGAACTGAACATCTATGTGTAAAAAAAAAAAAAAAATCTAGACACAGACCTAACATCTTTCACAAGACTTAACTCAGGATGGATCACAGACCTAAATGGAAAATGCAAAACTGTAAAACTCCCATAAAGAAACTTAAGAGAAAACTTAGATGACATTCGGGGATGGTGAAGCCTTTTTAGATACATCAAAAATATGACCCGTGAAAGAAATAATTGATTAGCTAGGCTTCATTAAAATTAAAAACTTCTGCAAAAGATAATATTATCAAGAGAATGAGAAGACAAGCCACTGACAGGGAAAAAAATACTTCCAAAGACACATCTGATAAAGGATTGCTATCCAAAATACAAAGAACTCGTTTGTGTGTGTGTGTGTGTGTGTACATACATATACACACTTTTCTTTTTTTTTTTTTTGAGACAGAAACAGAGCATGAGTGGGGGAGGGCCAGAGAGAGAGGGAGACACAGAATCTGAAGCAGGCTCTAGGCTGTCAGCACAGAGCCTGATGCGGGACTAGAACCCACGAACTGTGAGACCATGACCTGAGCTGAAGTCGGACACTTAACCAACTGAGCCACCCAGGCGCCCCTGAAGTACAAAGAACTCTTAAAACTCAATAGTAAGGAAACTATTTAACTAAAAAATAGGCCAAGTAGCTTGACGCTTTACCAAAGATATCCAGATGGCACATAAGCATAGGAAAAGCTCCACGTAGGTCCTCAGGGAAATGCAAATTAAAATAACGAGATCCCACTACACACAAGATTGGCCAAGATCCAGAACACTGACAAATGTTCTGGACTGAAAAATGGTACAGCTACTTTGGAAGGCAGGATGGCCGTTCCTCACAAACCTACACATACACTCACCATACAGTCCATCAGTCACACTACTTAGTATTTACCCAAAGGAGTTGAAAACACATCCACCCCAAAACTTGCAGATGTTTACGGCAAGTTCGTAACTGCCAAAACTTGGGAGGCAACCAAGATGTCCTCCAGCAGTGAATGAGTGGTAATGTGTGACACATACGATGGAATACTATTGAGCATTAAAAAGAAATGAGCTATCAAGCTATGAAAAGACACAGAAGAGACTTAAATGCATATTCCTAAGTGAAAGAAGCCAATCTGAAAAGGATACAGTACTGTAGGATTCTAAGTACATGCCATTCTGGACAAGGCGAAACTATGGAGGCAATAAAAAGATCAGTGATCGTGGAAGGTTGGGTAGGGGAGAGATGAACAGGCAGAACACAAGAGTTGTTGCAGAGCAGTGGAAATGCTCTGTGCATTATAATAGGTCATTCTTCCAAACCCATCCAGTGTTCAGCACCAAGAGTGATCCCTAAGGTAAGCCATGAACTTTGGGTGAATCGATCGCATCAGTGTAGGTTCATCCCTGGTAAAAAGTGTACCATTCTAATGAGTGATGTGGATATCGGGTGTGGCTGTGCATGGTAGAGGCAGTGGGTACATGGGAAATCTCTGCACCTTCTCCCTTTTGTTATAAACCTCAAACTGCTCTAAAAAATATTAAATATTTAAACAAAAACATTAACAAAAAACCCAAATCTATATTCATCTTTGTTTGTAGGTCTGAAGTTAACGAGGAGGTAGCCTGAAATGTCAGACACGGATTCTGGCTCACTTCCTAGATGATTTCCTCCTGTGAAGTGAGTGGCAATTCCAGTGTCCAAATGCTTGATGTTTTAATTAGCCTGAACAGGAGGGATTCCCCTGTCGGCTTTAGGTATTTGACATCTGGTCAGCTAATTCACATCTATGAATGCTCTATTAATGTGTCTTTTCAAAATACCCAGGAATCTACTGGGGGGGGGGGGGGGGGGGTGGGCAAGGAAGAGAGAGATGACAAGATTATAATTAACAGGCTGAATTTAAGATTATCTTTATTGGATTAACTAAATGACTGTTTCTGTTGGCCTGAAACAGATGGGGAAAAAAAAATAACATACCCTGAAAATGTCATTTTCCAAACCTTCAGTTATCTTCTCATCCACAGCATGGAAGCAGAGTAGTCTGATGAGGTTTGGCAATCTAAGAACCTTAAGGACATAGCCCTGAATTTAAGCATACACTTTATGCATACATATTTTACGTGTCCATGACTTTTGAGCTGGTCTTAATATATACTTACTGGTATGAAAATCTTTTTATACCTTGGTTACGAAAAGGATCAAAATCTGCATTAAAAGTACTAGAACCATCTGAAGAAGCCAAAGGAAGGCTAAGTTTTATTCTTCCCCCATTTAGGAGAAAAATCTGAAAAACAACTTTTTTATCCATCTCTGGTAAAGAATGTGTTCAAAACTGTGCATATTTTAAACTAAATATTTTAAGATCTTTATTTGCTTTATACAATGGTAAAAATTATATATTACGCATTAACATACTATATATCACGATATATAATATATAATAGAACACTGCCTACCAAAAATTGTTTTACCGTTGTTAAAAATAAAAAACAAAAATAGAAAACATCTAAATGTGTTTGTTTTTTTAAGCTGTACATCTTCTCCAAAAGAAGAAATTTCTAGCTTTTACTCATGGAGGGGAGGAGGCAGGCACATTTGAAAAGAATGATTCCATCTAGTAAGTTTTTCTCATAGAAGGAATGTGGGATTGACTGTATCACTTATATTTTCTTTTTTCTCTTCTTTTTTTCCAACATTTCTACCATTTTCCTCTTCTTGGTTGACACCAGGCTATTTCCTTTCGTTGGCTTATTACTGTCATCAGTTAAACCACATTTCTTCGTATTAGGTTTGGACTGCCTTTCTTCTTCCTGCACTACATTGCCAGCTTCCTTTTTGATTCTGGACTCTTCTTTACTTACTAAAACACAAGACACAGTGCATTTATTTATTTTTAATATTTTATTTACGTTTGAGAGACAGTGCATTTATTTATTTTTAATATTTTATTTACGTTTGAGAGAGAGAAACAGAGCACAAGCAAGGGAGGGGCAGAGAAGAGGGACACAGAATCCAAAGCAAGCTCCAGGCTCTGAGCTGTCAGCACACAGCCCGACGCGGGGCTCGAACTCATGAATCGTGAGATCATGACCTGAGCCGAAGTCGGATGCTTAACCGACTGAGCCACCCAGGTGCCCCGAGACAGTGCATTTAAAGACTGCTTTTTCCTTCTTGAAATAAACACAACCTGATGATAAAGTGAAGTTATCTGAATGTCCTCCACCTCAACAATTCAAGAGCTAATTAAAAAACAATCACTTTCACTTACCAGGAGAAGGCTCTGCAGCCGGAGGAAGGCTTTCTTTTGTGTCTGTCACTCGGTCTAGCCACACTCCAAGGCATGTCAGCCTGGCATTAGTTTTTACTTCACAGAGTAAAGATGGAGGAAATTTCTAAAACAGAAGAAAGAAGAATTCTTAACATGGGGGAATTTTAAATACTTTTCTTTTTCCATAATCAAGTGAACTTTTTTTCAAAGGTTTTATTTTACATTTTTAAGTAATCTCTACACCCAACGTGAGGCTCAAACTTACAACCCCAAGACCAAGAGTCACATTCTCTACTGACTGAGTCAGTCAGGCACCCCTGAGTGAACTTAATTCAAAACTTACTATATTTTCTTGAGAATAAAATACACTGTTTAGAAGAATTCTATTATCTTGATCCATGTTTGGTCTGACTATGCCCTTCGCAAGGCACTTTCTGAATATTCAGAAATTGTAAATTCACCAAGGAAAAGGATCATGTCTCGTTCATTTCTAGGTTTTAACAAAGAATCTTGCACAAAGCACACACTCGACAAACCACATTTGCAGAATGGGTTTATAAGAGAACCAAGCAAAACAAGTAAAACCAAGAAAATCTGTTAAGAGTGAGACCACTAAAGGGATTTAATTTTCCACTTATCTGGTTCAAAACTATTCTAAGATTACTGATCAGGAATTTTCGAGTTTTTAGTAATGACAGTATTTTTTTTTTAAATAGGCTCCACACCCAATATGCGGCTTAAACTCACAACCCTGAGATCAAGAGTCACGTGTTTTACCGACCAGCCAGGCACCCCAGTAATGGCAGCATTTTTATCTAACAAAATCTTACAGAGAACACCAATCTATACACAAAAGAGAAGAAAGCAGCATTTCTCTGATTGAAAAAGCACGAGTTCTCGTATCCTGCCAGCTGAGACTCACAACACCAACCCCCACCGTGGCTCTTGGAACCCTAACTTTAAAACTATGAGTATCCGGGGGCGCCTGGGTGGCTCAGTCGGTTAAGCATCCGACTTCGGCTCAGGTCATGATCTCGCAGTCCGTGAGTTCAAGCCCCGCGTCGGGCTCTGTGCTGACCGCTCAGAGCCTGGAGCCTGCTTCACATTTTGTGTCTCCCTCTCTCTCTGACCCTCCCCTGTTCATGCTCTGTCTCTCTCTGTCTCTAAAATAAATAAACGTTAAAAAAAAATTTTTTTTTTTAAACTATGAGTATCAATCACGCGTGGAAGAGATTTCAGGTTTTTTTAAAGATCTCTGCCTTATGACCTTTGGAAAATATTCCACCTCACTTCACTCAAAACAATACCGATAGTAAAGACTTGCATTAAAGCCCATTCACATTGTGCTGAGACACCAACCTTATTCTGCTTAAGCTTCCACATTTTGACGAAACCATCACTTGATGCTGTAACAATAACATGATGCTCTGGAATTTCAAAACTGAACATGTCCTTTATCCTAAAATAGAAATATTAACACCATAAAGGATCCTTTCTTCCAGATAGTACAATACCATTGTAGAGCTTCTACGCACACAATCTCTCGATTTTTCAATGTTTCAAGTGCTTCCAAACTGCTCAAGGAACGGTGCTAAAATAGAACTGTGCTTCACATCCCCATCAGTCAGTGCGCCATTTTCAGGGTCTAAGTTCTAAGATAAAGTGGATTATTAACGATATGTTAAGAAAAAGTGGAAAAGATGATCATGATAACCATACAGGTTATCACAAATGACATAAAGATACTGAAAGTCCTTCACCTCAAGATACTCCAAGATCAGTATGAAGAGCCAAGTAAGACAACGAAGACGAACCACGGGCTTCCTCCTACGCACCTGTTTCTACCCCCCCTCCAATGCCACCACCCTAGTCTAAGCCACTACCCCTGTTCTTCTGGATTACCAGCGAGCCTAACTGGTCTCTCTGCTTCCATTTTTGCTAACAATTTTTTAAAACTATCAATCAAATCATGTTACTCCCAGGCTTAAAATCCTACAAAACTAGGATCTTTTTTAAAATAACACAGGATAAGGGTGTCTGGGTGGATCTCGCGGTTCGTGGTTTCAAGCCCCGTGTCGGGCTCTGTGCTGACAGCTCGGAGCCTGGAGCCTGCTTTGGATTCTGTGTCTCCCTCTCTCTGCCCCTCCCCCACTCATGGCTTTGGTTCTTTCTCTCTCTCTCAAAAATAAATAGACATTAAAAAAAATTTTTTTTTAAGTAACACAGGAGAGGAGGAAGGGTCTGGGGGTATATATAAAGCATGTCTGGCCATAAACTGACAACTGCTGAAGCTGGGTGGTGGGTCTATGGGGGTTGCTTCCTTAAACTGGTCTATTGGCCTTTACATTTTTCCACAGTAAGAAACAAAAAATCTACAAAGGCCCTTAGCTAAAATCTAAACTCTTCACCAGTCTACAAGGCCATGTACCATTTGGCTCACTCTGATCTAGTCACAAAGTTCTTCCATCTCTTGTTAAAATACATCCAGCTCTTTCCTCCCTCAGGTGACTGCGTGTCATCACTTGTCTCTTCAGAAACGGCTCCCTTTTACCCCTCTCAAGTCCTACCCCCTCCCCGCTTCTGGATCAAACTGTGCAAGTTATGTCTGTTATTCTTACAGCACACATTTCTATTCCTGTTCTAATTACCTGCTTACTTGTTCATTGTCTGTCTGTTGCTCTACGACTAGAGCCACTAAATGCAACTTCTTGTCTTTTCCATTCATCATTAAATACTAAGTGCAGTTCTTAATGGATGCTCAATGAATACTTGTTAAATGAATAAACAGCCAAATATCCTAAGTGTTAGCTTAAGTGTACTAGTGTTATTAAGTACCTTTGACATGGCCTTGAATGAACACTTCCTAATGCAGGGGAAAACCAGGGCCGGTACACTGCAGTATTTGAGTATTGCCAAGAGATTTCTTAAAAACTGTTATTTGGAAAGTAAAAACTAGGACTTACTTAAGACATAAAAGGACAAGTAAATGAAGCACATTAAAGTAGAACAGTGCATTATCACCCTTCCCAAAACTGTAGTAGAAAAAGCAGAGGCAGACAGGACTGGGTTTGGATCCCAGCTCCAGCACCCAACAGTGGGGTAACCTTGGCCAAGTCACTTAGCCTTTACTCTGAACGGCAGTGTCTACCCACAGAGATACAGTGAGCCGTGACAGGTAAGAAAGACTGGCATAAAACAGAAGTCATTGATGTCACATATTTCTCCTGCAGGAAAAACAAGTAGTGTGCACAGGGAGAAGTGGAAAAGAGGAATAAAATAAAAGGACAAGAGAGATCCTGGCAAAGCTCAAGATCGTTTTTTTTTGTTCCTCTTCAAATATGACTGATTTTAGGCCCCAAGCCTAATATTATTGGAAAAACATCTTGTGCAAATCACTAGTCCTGATGACAACTTCCCTACTTTTGCACTAAGGCCAAGACATTTCTACCATCCTCTCAGACTCCAGAAATCATATATATGTAGGAATGTACCCTACCTTATGAAACTGTTGCATGCGTGACACTTACTGGAGACTCTACACTTACATACACACATACACATAGAGACTGGCAAGGAAAAAAAAAATACCTGTTATCATGAGCTTTAAATTCACAGAGACACATTAGTGAATCACAGTCAAAAAACCTTACAACTTCTTCATCTCCAGCCACTGCAAGGACAGACTCCTAGAAGAGAGAAAAAGAACATCCGGAATGTCATCAACAGTTGCAACCATCATCATATACACTAAGATTCCACCACTGATTTCTCATCACTTACTGAAAGAAACGTAACAGAAGATATTCTCTTTTCATTTGTGATCGTGCCACTAACGGATGCAGTGTCAAGTTGATAGATATCTATTTTATTCAGCATAACAACTACGTATTTCTCTCCTCTTGGGGACCATTCCACTATGTGAGCATCTGCAAGTTAAAAAAAAAAAAGCTTTTTTTATTTCATAAACAATGACCAGAGTAATAACAAAAATAGCAAACAGCTGTACCATGCATTTCACATCCACTGTCCTATTTACCCTTCATAAGAAATTTTTGATGCATATTTTGCAAGTTAAGTTTTAGAAAATAAACTGGATTAAAGAATCATCAAATGTCAGAGACCTGGTAGGTGACAGAGTCACAACAAGAATCCCAATCTAAAATGGGAAAAAAAAGAAAATGGGAAAAGTAACCCAAAGCATTGCTCTAGGAGGTAACCACCATCATGCAGGGGAAACAAAGGTGAGCACGCACGCACACACACAAGAATGTGTGTGTCTACATTCATATTCCATCAAGTTATAAAAAACATTCCAAATAAAAGTACTCACTTTGCTTTATGTTTTTTATGAATGCTGATCTTCCTTCCACAAGATTCCATGTTCTGCAAAACAGGAAGCTCACTTATAGCATGGTAACTTTTACTAGGTGTAAAGGTAAGCGTAATGAACACTTACTCGAATGACAATTTACTACAGATGACGCTATTTGGAACTGTCATGTTTCTTACAACAACACTGGAAATATTTACCATTAAGCAAGATTAATGCATCCATTCCCACACCCCTTTCACCTACTTAAAATGTTTAATATATTTTCAAAAGGTTTCACCTCTTAAAACATTGCTTTTTAGGACCATCCTCTTTGCTTCCCAACTCCGAATGAATGACTGGGATGTAATGTGTATGTCTGAACACAGAGTCTGTCTTTTTTTTTCCTCTACCGTCATGAAAAGGTTCACTGGCTTTCAGCTTTTCCTTGTACTGCAGTATCTCTAAGTAGCTGACAGCCAGGACACAAGACAGAAGTGTATCTAATTATTGTAGTAAAAAATACCCTGATGGTTAGGTTCCTGCTATTGTACTTGGAGAACAAAGACCACAACTGAGAAAAGATGCTCTTGGCATTAATGACCTTACCTCAATGTCTTATCCGTACCCACAGACAGGGCCAACTTGCCAGATGGGTGAATAGAAAGGAAGGTCACGTGTCCTCTACAAGGAAACCAACAGTTAGCCCCCAACTTGACTGGTACCTGGAGACCACCAATGGGAAAGGACTAGACTCACTTGTGAGCTTTAATGGACTTCAGGCACTCCCATTTCTTTGCATCCCAGACACAAATGACTCCATCTTCTGCCCCACTGATTAAGTGCCTGTTGCCATAGAATTTCAGGCAAGTTATTGTGCCTGTGGAAAAACCGAAATAGACCAACTTAATGTTCATTTTGAATGCAAACTCCATTCCTGGTTTGAAGGCTATGCTGTGGTAAGTAAAAATCTAACGTCAGCATTAGTGAAATAAACCTTAAAGTCTTAGGTGAAGAAATTAATTTTTTCATATCAGAACATACAATTTCAAGGCTGTGCAAATACTTTCAACAGAATTTCTCTAGTTGTAGATACAGACTAGAGCTAATCAGTTCATTTACTTGCTCTATGGGTCCAGAATCATAAATTTAGGAGACGGCTGGCTAGGATTGTTTGAGCAGAAGTCAAAAAAAACCAACTAATAAACCAGCTAATCTGGGGAACAAACCAAGATATACAACCATATAACTTCTTCCTTTCCTTTCCCTTTTCTTTGTTTTGGTTTTTGTTTTTGCTTTGTGTGGGTTTTTTTTGTTTTTGTTTTTGTTTTGAGAGAGAGAGAGAGAGAGAGAAAACACAAGTGGGAAAGAGGGGCATCAAGCAGGCTCCACGCTCAATGCAGCTGGATCCCAGGACCTGGGATCTTGACCTGAGCCAAAATCAAGAGTTGGAGGCCACCCAGGCACCCTGGCTCCCTCCCTTTCTTTCTTTATTGAAAGAGAAGAGAGGAATGAATGATTATTACTTTCTAATCAGTTAGTTAGCTACCCAATCATCCACAATCCAATTATTATCACTCCGGAGCTGTTTTCTATTTGATTTCTACAGTTTTCATTCACTGTCCTAAGAATTTATTACAGGGGAACCCGGCTGGCTCAGTTGGCAGAGCAGATGACTCTTGATCTCGGGGTTGTAAGTTTGAGCCCCCACAATGGGTTTAGAGATTACTTAAAAATAAAATCTTTAAAAAAATAACTAAAAATTTTTTTAAATCTTAAAACACAAAGAATTTATGAAAACAATTTTATAAACTGTCCTACTGTTCAACTATGCCTTCTGTAATCTCCTTTGTATGGCTCACAAATTTTCCTACAGCTTTTCAACTTCTTCACAAACAACTCCACTCCCCTCTGCCCAAAAATTAAAACCTGAATCTCCCATGAATTTCTTCTACAGCTCTTGAGATAGAGAGACAAACATGTTCTATACCCTCAAATATTAACCTCGCTGGAAGGAGGTTAAGGTGATAGAGGAACCCAGCATTCTTCTGACCCCCAAAAGCAGTCCCTGTATATGGACAATGCATGATACCCTGACCCTCAAATAAAACTCCCTATCCTTTAAAGCTTGTGTCCGTCAGCTTACTCTTCCTATAGCTCAGTGGTCAACAAACTACTGTCTCTAAGCTAAATCTGGCTGGTGGCCTGTTTTAATAAATGCAGTTTTCCAGAACACAGACTTGCTTGTTCAGTTCCCAAATGTCTATGGCTGTTTTCTGCACTGCAACAGCAGAGCTGAGTAATCAAAACAGAGACCATATGGCTGCAGAGCCTAAATATTTACTATCTTGTCCTTTTCAAATAAGAATATGAACCCTTGGGTCACTGTTGTTCACCTGCCACCTCCTGGTCAGTCCTTTACATTGTCCTTTATATGGAAAGAGTAAAAGATCTCTGATAAATATAATTTTGCACACTGCCCATCCCCATCCCCAAATATATGGGGTAATATACAACCTTATCAAAGTGGGAGTCTTTAGCCACCTTTGTCCATTTTCCTTTCTATCAACTTATTTCCTACCTTGGTAAAGATCTTATCTATTACCAACTGTTAGATAAACAGGAGTTATACAAAGAATGAAGGAAGTTAGGAACCGTACTTCATCCCCATCCAAACTCCTTCTAAGTCAGTCTCATCCTTATTGTGCAACACCTGTACCAATGGCTTTAGGCAGACCAGATTGATTTAAATTATTTCTTCCACACCTAAGGGAGAGAGGACTTTCTTGAAGGAACTGGGAATAGGAGGCAGAAGGGAAAAAGAACACATGTTGAACTCACTCAAAGTCTAGCTTCTGTTGAAAAGCAAAAACTTGTCAAAGTAGCTAAGGACCATCTGAGAAAGACACTGAACACTCCAAATTACTGCTAGAAATCAGTGCGTAGCTGTCTTATCTCCCTTTAATCGCAGGAAATCAACAACCTGAGCAGAGCTTCCCCAAACTAAGCACATATCTAACTGATTCTACTATTTTGAGTTCTTCCTTTCCATTTCCCTTCTCCTGGAACACGTGTTAAACCTCATTCTTTGTGCCTTGGGAAAATACAAAAACAGAATAATGTTCAATACTGGAAAAACACACACCTATTCAGTCTTCTTATCCCTAAATCCTACCACTATCCTGGACAACTTCACCATCAGTGCGGAAAACCCAAGCATGACTGGAGAATCACCAGGCCCTGACCTCCACTCCAGTGACCTTTGCTTCCTCTCTAGTTCAGTCCCTCGCACCCACACCCAGGACATGTTACCACCTAGAGCTGCTCCACATTACAACTCTTGAAGAATCTCTTCCCTGCCTGCAACCTCACCTTTCACCAGCCCCTTCTTGCCCCCTTCATTCACTCCACGTGCTTTTTTATTTCAGAGATCTGCAGGCCCTTAACACCCCATTTTCTCTAGACTGACAACTTAAACCATCTTTCATCAAAATCCTTTGTAAATCAATCCTTCCGTTGCATGGGTACCGGGTAACTTTCTGCTCCCCACAAAAATGCCTGGAGCTTAGTGCAAACGGATGTTACTCGGGCCACAGCCTCCAACTTCAATCAGGCAGACTCTCACTAGTCCTTCTGCTTGTCCTTGGTCAGCATCTCTCGTATGCCAGGTGCCAGCACTTTCCTCAAGCCCACACCGCCCCTCCCTACCATTCAATCCCTAACCTCTTCTTCTCAAGGACCATCCAGGACGTGGCCTGTCTAATTCCCCAATCACCTTAACCTCCGTTCTAACCTTCTCGTAATACTGACTTGCTTACAGGTCCCCATGCACCCAGTGGTTAACGACATGGGCTCCACACCTAGGTCTGAGTTCCAGTTCCACTGTTTTGTGACTATGGGCAACTTACAAAACATCTCTGAGTCTTGGTTTTCTCTTCTAGGAAGCCGAAGATGCAACTGTACCTTACTGGCAAACTGCTGGGTACGTGGTACTCCCTCAACGAAGTCAGCCATCAGCATGAGGCTGCTACTGTGCTCCGTGCACTTCCCGTGCTGCCTGGGATGCCCTCTCTCCCACCTTGGAAACTTCACCTGGCTAACAACTGGCACTTCTCTTCTAAGATAATTCAGTCAGATGTCATTTTAGGGAACTTTCTGCTTCCTCCCACTCCCTCCAGATGCAGTTAAGTGCCCCCCTTCTGTCTCTCAATATGGACCGTGAAGAACTTGAAAACAAAAGACATGTTTTTTTTTCATTTCTGTATTTCCTAGCACAGAATCTACTATGTAATAGGCACTTAATGAATTGTTCAACTCAAGTCAAACTGTCAAGTAATGACGCCTCACCACTGTTTTAAGGATATAATTTTCTTACCGTTGTGATGCACTAGAGCCCCATGGTCTACCTTCTTTTTCATGTCATATATGTGAATTGTTTCATCTTTGCTCCCAGTGACTACAAAACGACTATTTACAGCCACCGCTGACAAGGAGGCAGTGTGGGCATGGTGAGTGAAGTCAGCCAAAGGAGTCCATTTTTGCTGAAGAGTAAAACACGCAATCAGTGTCACAATCACATCACAGTTCTCCAGAAACACGTTAAGTGGTTCCACAATCCATGAAAACTACCAGTGGATACTTACAAATTGAGAAAAAACTATGCAAGGATAGCAGACTAAGAAAAACAAAGACCCTGAGAATTAAAAAAGGCAGGCAGCAAGGAGACAGGACGGCAATCAAGACTCCAAAACAATTATGGAGACCGGATTACTTTAAGGTCCTATTCCAATCCTTAACTCCTTCATATATGTACTTATATGTGAGACTTCACTATTCATTCATTCAAATGTTCAGATTTGATTTGAATTTATTCGTTCAAATACTAAATGACTACTATGTGCTTGGCATCATTTTGGACAGTTGATATGTAACAGTGAAGAAAAGAAAGCCATAATTCTAATGTAACTGCCATCCCTGTGGGAGAGACAAACTGTAAATAAATATGGTATCACATAGAGAGGAGTATAAATGACAAGTCTTATAAAGAAAAATAAACAGGATAAACACTGTGTCTCCCTTAGTACTAAAATAAGCCCTAGAGAATGACCAATGATGAGATCTCAAGAACTCTACGCTTACTGATATGCAACTTTTGGACAAAATAAGTGAGACTGGTTGAGTGCGAGGAATAAGAGAGCTGAATACATACACACACCTCAAACTGAAGGAGACGCATCAAGAAGTATTAGCAAATTGGGGCACCTGGGTGGCTCAGTCAGTTAACTGTCCGACTTCGGCTCAGGTCGTATCTCGCGGTTCGTGGGTTTGAGTCCCACATCGGGCTTTGTGCTGACAGCTCAGAGCCTGGAGCCTGCTTGGGATTCTTGTCTCCCTCTCTCTCTGTCCCTCCCCCACTCGCACTCTGTCTCTCTCAAAAATAAACATTAAAAGTTTTTTTAAAAAAGGAGTATTAGCAAATCAAACAAACCACGGAAGAAGAATCCATCAGATTTCTTTGAACACACTTAAGATGTGTCATTGCAAATTAATTTCTAAATAACTACAGCATCAGACAGTCCTTCCATCAATCAGGACCAAGGGAGGCTCTTTTGAGTAAAGGCACAATATTCCTGAGGGGCTGCTATGACCATAAATCAAAGACAATCTTTGCTTGTGACTTTACAGAAGGAATGTTGATTATCTGAGCTCTGGTCTGTCTCGGTTTAGAAGCAGCAGCGGGTAGTATAAGAGCTTCATGTTTCAGAGACATCTAGGGACTTGAGTCCCAGGTCTCCCAATATTAGTTGT
This sequence comes from Panthera uncia, assembly GCF_023721935.1. NCBI lineage: Eukaryota > Metazoa > Chordata > Mammalia > Carnivora > Felidae > Panthera > Panthera uncia. The sequence continues at coordinate 16,940,220 of NW_026057581.1, forward strand.
GTGGCACTGCGCAGGTCACTTAACCTATCTCAACTTCAGGCTCCTTATCTGTAACATGGGGATAACTGTATTTGCCTCAGGAGGCTGCTGGGAAGACCACTACGTGTCTGGAACAATGTAGTGACTTTATTACAAAGAGAACACAATGGCATCATCTTTAAGATACAAGAGATGGCACCTTCCAGCCAAAAAGATTAATAAGCAGGAGGAGACAAAGTAATTATTCAAGTTATATCCCTCCAGTTTTCTGGTTAATTCAAGACTGACACCTTGACTTTTTCACAAAGAAGTACTGAAAAGAATGGGTTTCTAGGAGATACTTAGGTTTGCTTAGGAAAAAATACTACTGGATTAAAAGTTAAGAGATCTTATTTCTAATCCTGGGTATGTCCTATCTGTTTGACTAACGGCAATTTACTTAACCTTTCTGCTCACACATCCAGTAAAAATACTTCTATTTTGTTCTAATTTGCCTCCACGCATTTGTCTCCTTTGCCCTTATGTCGGCAAGCTCTCTAGCGCTGTACCCATTCCTTTGGCTTCTTTGCACCTCCACTACCAATTAACGGCTCCGTGGTAAGGGTTCAAAAACACTGAATGAACTGGAGACACTTTATCAACGAGAGGTTTACCCGACCCAGATCTAACATTGTGTCAAATTCAAGGACAAAAACTCAGTAAAAGCGAACTGTTCTTTCTTTAAATCCTGAACGCGTACACCGGCTGTCAACGGACTCACTTGCCAGCTTCCTTCCTGCACCGTGGCCAGAATGTCTACTAAACCCAACAAACATGATCTCGTTTTACGAAAATGCCTACTCCAGGTTTTAAAAAGCTAAATTATACGTTTGAGTTTGATTCATCAATTAATCCCTAAGAGATCAGTGTGTTTACCTGTGATGATGTGCTTACCACGGCCGTGCGGGAACCCGACCAGACCTTCCCGCGCCCCTCCTCCCGCAGTCCCTCCCGGCGCGCGCTCTTACCTCGTGGTCGTCGCCTGCAGCTGGCTCGGGGCGTACTGCGAACCCAAAAAGGACCTGTTCGTAACAACCAGCGACCAGCTCCATTCAGCAGCGCACGTGCCCCTTCAACCAGCGCCGCTCAGCTGAGACAGTGACGAAAGCGGATGCCAGAGCAAGTGGGGTCCTTCCTGCGTCGGCGCTCAAATTACGTCATGGGCGCAGGGCTGCCTTTAGGGCGCCTGTCTCCGTGGAAGCGGTTTCAGAGCTCGAAGATCACGCGGAACTTCCAAAAGGAAAAAAAGAAAGGATGTCACACGAGGAAGTTCTCACGGCGAGGAGAAAAATGTTGGGGGCAAGCAGGCATATTCTAGGTGGCTGTGAGGTAGGCAGGTCTAAAGGGGAATGGGGCGGGACATCCTCTGCGGAAGCCCCTCATTTCCGTGACGTCACGAGCAGGGCGTGACCTCTTCCGGTCTGGGCGGGGCCCCTGGCGGTGTCGCGTGCTGAGTGCTGAGCCCGCTGTGCTGTGGGCTGTCAGACGGTGGACAGGAGTTGGGTTTCCTTTTTGCGCAGGCAACATAAGCAAGCGTTTGTCTCTCACGTTCTCTCGTAACAGGGCAGAGAGGGGTCGGCATTCATGGTTAGCGGCTTCTAAAGCAGGCCGCACACCTTTCCTTCTAGCTTGATTGGTTTGTCTGACTTCGGGGTCACATTGGCCAACGTCGCCGCACATCCCGGGGAGGGAGGAGGACGCTTTACCTGAAGTGATAACACGGGCTGCTTGAGGACGAAGTCCGCAGTCATCGTAGGTGAATGTACCGAAAAGAGATCTCCCATTTCACTTTGACCACCCCCCGCCCCGCAGTTTAGGGACCACATGAAACATGCGTGAAAGCCAAGATCGCCTTAATTAGCATTTGCAATTCTCATAACGTGTGGAGATTCAGAGGTCTGTTGAAATGACAGCTTTGCACAAATCGGAGTAAATCCTGAAGCGTCATAATGAGTCTCATAAAGGCGACAGCAGGTGGATTTGACAAGCAGGAATTCGGATGGCATCCTCGGTGTCAGTTCTTCAACCCCCGCTTGAGTGCTGATCCTGCAGCATCCTACAGGATCAGCACTTTGACCCTTTTGTTTTCAAGACTATGTGTTTCTCTGGTATTCTGAACTGTCGCTACGTGTCTAACTCGTGTTTGTTTTAATTTCCGCTGGTTTGGGTCTTGTAGAAATGATTACTCTTTGAATGCTTTGGGTGTCATTGCAATTCAGGGAAGGCTTTGTCTTCTGCAGGCTTTAGCGACTCCACGTGTAAGCGCTCCCCAGGCACTGAAAATGCTGTAGTCAAACTAACCCTCTGTCTCGGAAACACGTGTAGTCATTCACTGTTTTAAACTAATTCCTTCGCTTCGTGCTGGTTATCTTTATTATGTTAAAAAAAAAAAAAAAGTCAAGTTATCTTACTATTTATTTTCCTATTCACCATCTCTTTCCTGTGTCCACCAGAGACCTACCAAAGTGAGAGGGGTGTGAATAGGTGCAGTGGATGTTGGCTGGGCATGGGACAAAGAATGAGTGAATAGGACATTTCTTTGAAGTCTCATGTTTTATCTTGAAAACTGTTAGAATGGGGCGCCTGGGTGGCTCAGTCGGTTAAGCGTCCGACTTCAGCTCAAGTCACGATCTCGCGGTCGGTGAGTTCGAGCCCTGCATCGGGCTCTGGGCTGATGGCTCAGAGCCTGGAGCCTGCTTCCAATTCTGTGTCTCCCTCTCTCTCTGCCCCTCCCCCATTCATGCTCTGTCTCTCTCTCTCTCTCTCTCTCTCTGTATCAAAAATAAATAAACGTTAAAAAAATTTTTTTAAAAAAAAGAAAAAAGAAAAAAAAGAAAACTGTTAGAAATCGTTGGAACCAATTCTAGAGCTCAGAAGACCTTAGAGAAGCATTTATCCAGGTGATCCCACTCTAGGGCAGTTTATGGATAAGTTCTGAGGGCTCTCCAGCCCTTGAAATTAGATGCACAATTGTTTCTGTACATTTTTGAAGGAGAGCATTGATAAAATTTCATTACATTTTCAAAAGGATTAGTGCCTCTAAAGTTAAAATGCACTAATCCTGGGGCGCCTTGGTGGCTCAGTTGAGCAGTTGAGCTTCCGACCGGCTCAGGTCATGATCTCGTAGTCTGTGGGTTCGAACCCCGCTTCGGGCCCTGTGCTAACAGCTCGGAGCCTGGAGCCTGCTTTGGATCCTGTGTCTCGCTCTCTCTCTGCCCCTCCCCTGCTCATGCTCTGTCTCTCTCTCTCTGTCAAAAATAAACATTAAAAAAAAATTGTTTTAATGCACTAATCCAGTCTGAGGTTATAAATGTGAAATAGGTCTAGAAAAGTAACTCAAAACCACCCAGCTAAGGGACAGTAGACCTATAATGCTGCTACTTTTTACATTTCCTTGGGCTCAAACTTTCTCTTTAACAAAGAAGAAAGAAAAGCAGTTTTTCACTGTCTAAAGAAAAACAATACAAAATTACAAACTTGTTCAACTAGATTCGAGCTGAGCATACTTCCTGCAAACCTCCTGGTCTCTTTCCAAACACAGGATGCAAAAAACCATTTAATCTTCTTCTTGTGAAAACTGCAGTTGCCAAGAAACAACCAACTGTTAAGAGTTCATTAACACCAGAGCACAACAGGATTTTTTTTTTTTTTAGTTTTGCTTTTAAATTATTGATCAAAAAGCTTTTTACACTTGAGCTGTGTGTTGGTTTATTCATTCATTTAAAAAAATTTTTAGGGAGTGCCTAGTTTTTTTTGGTTTGCTGAAAAAAAAACATTTTTTTTGGGGGGGGGGGGTGGGTAGTAAGGTGGATATGCTGTGCTAAAAAGCAGGATACAGCAGAGAAAAATCAGCCATGTTAGAAATATGAGAGTCTCATATTTTTGCTCAATTACCCCTCCCCACCACCCCACTTTCTCACTGTGGCAGGTAGCAAGTCTTAACTTTTAGGACTACAGAGGTACATGTGCATATTCCCAGAGGACTTTTTGTCTCCTTTGCACGTAGAAGCTGAGAGTGGGCTACTTCCCCCTGGACACTGGCCAATTGTCTGTCCTGGTATAAATTTGCTTCAACTGCTTCAAGGGAATAAGGTGAAATATGAGGAGTTGGCCTTTGGGGCTTTTAAAGAGCAAAACAGCATTTGTGAACCCTTCCTTGTCGCTGTCATCAACAAAGCCCCTGAGTGTCCATCTTCTCTGGAGCTTTGCTCCTGGCCCTCTGTCCCCAGCTCCTGCCACGCTGCTGGGGGATTCAGACACACGACATTAACTGCCTTCCCCAGCCTCTGTAACCACCTTATTATAAACGTCTAACTTCTGCTTTCTTTTCCAGCGATGGCTTTATCTCTCACCCATTTATAGGCAACATTCTGATTTTCCTTTTACAAAATCCAGCTCTAAAGAGAAGGAACAAAACACTGATGAAAGTTTTACAAAAAGAATCCTCAACTGATAGGTTTTATTTGAAGGCTAAGCTGCTCTAGCAGTTAGGAATTGTGTTTAACTTCATACAGTAACCTAAATCAGCCGTGGCTTAAACAAGACATTTATCTCGTAAGTAAAAGAAATCTGGAGGGAGTCAATCTAGTGCTGGTACAAGGAGTCATCAGGCACGCAGACACATTCTCTCTTTCAGATCCTATATTCCGGTGTATGGCTTCCCCTTTGATGTCACCTCATAGGCCAAAATAGGTGCAGCGTTTGGGTTCCAGCCATCATATCTCTAATCCTAGCCCTAGGTCCGGAGAAAGGGTGGAGTACCACAGGCCTCCTTCCAGTTAAGCAAACACCCTTGGCCCACACAGCTGTCCTCAATCCTCTTATAATAGTCCTATTTACATCTTATTAGCCAGACTTTGGCCGCTCGGCCACATCTACCTGCGCTTGGGGAACTAGGAAATGTCTTTTAGTGAGGCCTATCTCTGCCCCCAAATAAAATCAGGGTGCTGTTATTTCCCCCCCTAAATTTTTATTTAACGTTTATTCATTTTTGAGAGACAGGGAGACACAGAATCCGAAGCAGGCTCCAGGCTGTAAGCACTCAGCACAGAGTTTGATGCGGGGCTCGAACCCACAAACCATGAGACCATGACCTGAGCCGAAGTCGGACGCTTAACTGACTGAGCCCCCCAGGTGCCCCTGAGATTTGTTATTAAGGAAGAAAAGGAAACTGAATAGTGGCTGGCACCCAGCAAGGTGAGGCAGAGCTACTAATCAGTAACCTCTCCCAGGAAGCATGGGGACATCTGGAGTGTAGGCCCCACTCTATCACCCTGCTTTGCACAAGTAGCTGTTCAGTAAATAATGGGTGAATAACTGAATGATTTGAATTCATGATTATTATTCTTTACAACACCGGCAAATATAGACTACATCAAGCACTTATTAAGAAGCTGCAGGGAAATGGCCAGACCCGAAGTGCCCCTATTTGGACTCAAAAGTTACCTTCTCACATTTGGACACTGTGTAGGCTGGCTACTTAGGCGGAATCTGAGTGAGGCTCTAATCCAAACCTATGGAATCAGAACCTACGTTTTAAACAACGTGCTGAGGTGATTCATATGCACGTTGAAATTTGGGAAAGCATGCTGTATTTGGTGTTTTTAAATAATTTTGAGCCACAGTATTATTTCTTTAAAATGTTTTCCTGTAAACCAAAGTATAGTAAAAAGAATGGTGATTTTTTTTAAATCCTCCATATGAAGTAGTTTCATGCACATAAGAAATACATTTGACATTTATTTGGAAAGCTATAATTTACAGAATTCTTTAGAGCTTTACCATAATCCTTAAAGGCAGGCAGAGAAGATTCTATTATCCTCACCTTAAAAATCATGGAAGAACCATGACTCATTAGGGATATTTGTTTCTGCCATAATCACAGTTATGAAGAGGTAGAGTCAGGATTTGAACCTTGGTCTTCTGACTCCTGGATCCTATATACTTTCTACTCTATTTGATCCTTGTTTCTCATATAAAAGAAATGTTCAGTCAATGTTTGGCAAGTGAATGTATGCAATGTATGAATAAATCAGATCTCACCAAAAATAAAAAATAAAAAAAAATAAAATGTTTTCCTGTACCCACATTAAGAGGGTAGGTTAGTGTGTGTGTGTGTGTGTGTGTGTGTGTGTGTGTGTGTGTGCGCGCGCGCGTGCGCGCGCGCACGCGCATGTGTGTGTTCCTTCTAGGACTTCTTTCCACTGGTTGGTCGGGGTAATGATTTCAACCTGCAAGAGCTTTTAAAAAAAAAAAAAGTCCACTAATTGCTGCTTCCAATAGTTAGCAGATAAGTGAACTGAGGAGGGAAACATCAACAGTGCGGTACTTCTTTTACGGTTTTCGTTGTTACAAATGACTCAATAATTGTAGAGGGTGGGATGGAGACTTCAGTGGGTTTCACAGTTGCTCAACACGCACTCCTCTGTGCCCCCGCTGGCTTTCGGCTGCCTTCCCCTGGGCCTGGAGCTGGGAGAGGCCGCTGGCAAGCTTAGAGCCAGCTGCTAGCCTGCAGAAGGTCCCCCCAGGTGACCCCTATAGACTCCTACCCCACCCATGCCTTAACCCCATTGTAACAAAAGTCAAGCAATTCATCACCCAGCAGGAACTGCTTCTATGTTAATTGCTCTCTCTGGCAGTGGGGAGAGAGATTTGCTGGGTGAGAGGCTTTAGCCCCCAGAGCTGGAGTTATTGCTTCCCGAATAAAAACTGTGGATACCTGGTCTCTTTTTGCAAAGTTTCTGGATAAATGGCTGGGCAGGAGAGTTTTGCAGGCTGTGGCATAGCTCAACCAAGTACTTATTACTGGCACTGGCAAAGGTGAGCTGGTCTGTCCTACTCCCAGTGAAAATGAAGGGCGTCCATGCTCTGTTTCTTCCGTGCTTTTTGGCAATTTCCAAACCATCGCTTTGGAAATTGGTGTCCTTAAACAGTTAACGCAGAAATCATCTATACCACAGCCTCCTGGGAAAGAAGAAAGAGTTTTGAGTGATTCTACCTTGCTTGGTGATGTCGTTCTTGTCTCCCCTCCACTCATTAGGGGGAAGCCCGTGTTCCAGCCCTGCCTGGGTTACCAATCGGGCAGCTGGTTTGAGCAGCAGCACAGCGGTTACTCCCTCTCTGGCTATGACTACGGCTGTGCAGCAGAGAGAGATGGACACAACCTTTCTGTGCGTGAGACCTCCGGACGCCCAGCTGCAAGTCTGGTCACACCTAAGGTACCCCTCCCTGAAATGAATCCTGTGTCGTCCGTGAGCCCAGCATGGAGGTATCTTTTTCCTACCTTCACACCTCCGGATGCTCTCATTCAAATTCCCACAGCCATGGCTTTTGCTCCCCATTTCAATGCCAGAGAGGAAAAGCTGATGATTTGCCCACAATTTAAGTCATCACTGTCTTCCAAAAACAAAATTATAGGCTGATGAAGTCCGTGCTTAAATTCTTACTGCTAAATTTTAGATTACCACTCATTTGATTTTACTCTTTTTAGAAAAAAAAATGTTTATTTTTGAGAGAGAGAGAAGAGAAACAGAGTGTGAGTTGGGGGAGGGGCAGAGAGAGAGGGAGACACAGAATCCGAAGTAGGCTCCAGGCTCTGAGCTGTGGGCACAGAGCCGGACGTGGGGCTCGAACTCATGAACTGTGAGACCATGAGCTGAGCCAAAGTCAGAGGCTTAACCCACCGAGCCACCCAGGTGCCCCTTGATTTTACTCTTAAACACTTAAAATAGGACTAGAGATAGTTTTTGTTTTGTAATAGCAGAAAACATGAACATACTTTTAAGAGCTGTTCCAGGGGCATCTGTGTGGCTCAGTCGGTTAAACGCCTGACTTTGGTTCAGGTCATGGTCTCACAGCTCGTGAATTAGGGGCTCTGTGCTGACAGCCCCGTGCCTGGGGCCTGCTTCAGATTCTCTCTCTCTCTCTCTCTCTCTCTCTCTCTCTCTCTCTCTCTCCCCTTTCCCCACTCATACTCTGCCTCTCTCTCTCAAGATTAAATAAGCATTTTTAAAAAATTAAAAAGAACTGTTCTAATGTTTTGGTTACTAATGCTAGCTATTTCTGAAATTGCACAGATTTCTGTGTTAGAATAAGAGAAAGCTTCCCCCGTCCTTGTCCTTTCCTCTTCCCCATTTCCTCCCCAGTTAGAAGAAACCCCTGTTCAAGGACACCCATGTCCTCTAGATTTTTCCCTTCTACTCTTGCTAAATCAGGGTGATTGGGCTTTATTTCTGTTTGCGGAGAATTGAACAAGAATGAACTTGTGTAGTACATACTGGTTTACTCCTTGCTTGCTTCTGCTGACAGGTGGCATTAGCAGATGTTCCCCTTTAATTTTTTTTTGAAGGTTTATTTTTGAGAGAGAGAGCGTGCACACGCACAAGCGCACAAATGCGCGCAAGCAGGGGAGGAACAGAGAGAGAGGGACAGAGGCGCACTGATAGCACAGAGCCCGGTGGGGGTCTCGAACTCAAGAACCATGAGATTGTGACGTGAGTGGAAGTCAAGACTCAGACATTTAACCAACTGAGCCACCCCGCCTCCCCGAGACGTACCCGCTTTGAAAGAGCTTTCTTTAAAAGTTGCCCATTTGGACGAGCTGTGTTATTAGCTCATCCCTTGGGGGCTAACATTTTAAATGTTCTTAGCACTTCAACAAACGTTTACTGATCTCCAAGCATTTGTCAGAGTGTTCTTTGCCTAAGGATAGATTGCCGGAAGTAGAAGGTCGGGATTAAAGGATGTAACATTGAAAATTTCGGATCGCGAATTACTCACCAAAAAGCCTGTCTACGTTTACACTTCTCATTGCTGTTGTGAGTGTGCTTGCCTCTCCGTGTGCAATTTACCAACATGACAGGTGTGGAAGGCGTTTGCTTATCATTGAGGGCAAATACCTTTTAAGGTGTTGCCTGATGATACCTGCGTTCTGTGACCTCATCGATGTTCTTTGTCTACCTCTCTTTCTGTTAGTTATACCCCCTTTTATCTGACTGTGCAGATGCTTGCCTATTATGGAAATTAGCACTGAGCAAAGTGTTAGTGTTCTCTCCAGTTTGCTTCCTAGTGTTCCTCATGGGATGGCCTGTACCTTAAACCCAGAGTTGGATTTAATATTTCAACCCTCAGTTTTTAGAACTTACATTTGCTTGGTATCTTCTTTTTTTTTTTTTTTGCCCAAACTTTCATTTTCAATTTTTCAAGTATGTTTTAGGCGTGCCTTCTTTTATATAAAATATCTTGTTATATTTCTTGTTTTTTTTTTTTCTTTTTAAACCCAGATCGGGTTTTACCCTGTTAGCAGATGTTTGATGTTGCATCACTTAAAAAAGAAAATTTTGCTATATTACCTGAGGTTTTAGCACATTTTTTTCTTCTACCCCTTCTCTTTTTCACTAGTTTGGGAGATAGTCTATGTGTCTTCCTGTGGTTACCCTTATCTTTAAATAGAGAAGTATAGGTTTGACTGCATTATCAACTTCAAAAATGAAAGTATTTCTTGATTTCTGCCCACTCATGAGAAAACAAAATTAACACCAAAGAAAGAAAAGACAGTAAGAAACAACACCACCAAAGGAACAAAGAAACATAAATAAATAAAAACGTTTTTAATGTTTATTTATTTATTTTGAGAGACAGAAATCAGGTGAGCAGAAGAGAAGAAGAGCTATTTATTTATTTTGAGAGCAGAAATCAGGTGTCCCTCAGAGAGAGAGGGACAGAGAGAATCCCAGGTAGGCGCTGTGCTGTTAGCACAGAGCTCGACTCGGGGCTCAAATCCCCGAACCCTGAGATCATGACCCAAGCTGAAATCAAGAGTCAGATGCTTAACCCACTGAGCCACCCAGGTGCCCCATAAATAAATAAAAATTTTAAAAGAAATTAACCATTTTTTGTCTCCTTGTCCCCTGCCTCTTTCTTCTCGTTTTTGTTGATACCTGCTGGGATTTTCATCCCACTCTCCTGTCAAATTATTACCGTAACATGCAGTTTCTTTCTTTCTTTCCTTCTTTCCTTCTTTCCTTCTTCTTTCCTTCTTTCCTTCTTTCCTTCTTTCTTCCTTTCCTTCTTTC
>NW_026057581.1:16950410-17099493 GCF_023721935.1 Panthera uncia
TTCCTTCTTTCTTTCCTTTCTTTCTTTCTTTTCTTCTTTCCTTTCTTTCTTTCTTTCCTTTTTTTCCTTCTTTCTTTCCTTTTCTTCTTTCTTTCCTTTTCTTCTTTCCTTCTTTCTTTTTTCTTTCTTTTCTTTCTATCCTTTTATTTCCTTCTTTCTTTTCTTTCTTTCTTTCTTTTCTTTCCTTCTTTCTTTCCTTTTCTTCTTTCTTTCTTTCTTTCTTTTCTTTCTTTCTTTCTTTCTTTCTTTCCTTTTTGTCCTTTCTTTCTTTCTTTCCTTTTCTTTCTTTCTTCCTTTTCTTTCTTTCTTTCTTCTTTCCTTCTTTCTTTCTATCCTTTTCTTTCCTTCTTTCTTTCTCTTTCTTTTCTTTCTTTCTTTCTTTCTTCCCTCCTTCCTTCCTTTCTTAACACACGGTGTCAAGAATTAGAAATCTATCCACTTTCGTGGCTGTGGTTAGCACACTTGTGCCACCTGCCTGCTTTCCTGGCGGGAGTCCCCAGTTATGAAGCTGTTCAGCAGTATTCACAATGGTGAGGCTTTGCCGTGGGCCTCTTTTACTCCCGAGTGCCCTCGCTTTATTCTTGCCTAAGAAAGGATGACCTCTGCCAGATGTCCCAGCTCTATTGTCCATTTCCCCCTCTGGGGCACGCTGGTGTTCTTAACGCTTGTGTCTCCAGGATAAGAGGTTAGCCTCCCAAGAGCCCTGTGCGTTTTGACATTGTGTCTTTAGATCAGAGGGAGTGGATGTGTTCAAAATGATTCTCAGGTCTTTGGGCTCCTTCAGCACAATGGTCCCACACTCTCACCAGCAGAGTTAGCACTCTGCTAGCAGAACATTAGCAAAACCACTAGCGAAATTTAGTAGATGTGCCCTTCTTCAAGAACAGCAGGTACTGCCCAGGTGACCCTCACACCAGAGAGAATGCTCTGTCTCCATAGAGCACCTGCTCCCTGCATCCTGGTCAGGTGAGATCCACAGTTACCTGAGCACACATTGCAAAGGAGGAAATGTGAGGTTACTCGGGCATTGTGTTATGAGAAAGGCCTCCTTTAAGCCCAGATTCTGGCTGTCTTAGCTGTTTCTAAACAGGAAAAAATACACCAATGGTGAGATTAAACTTATGGTAACTACATAATTTATTTTCCAAACCAGGACCTATTTCAGAGTGAAAGGGAGGGATGCTTTCTGACAGATTGAAAAGAAGAGACAGTGGCTCTTTGGTTTTCAGTATAAACTTGTTCTTCTTAGCAAGGGAGGCTTCATGAAGTCCATTGGGTCCCAAGAGCTACCTGGGCTATTCCTGGATGGCTTGGTTCCTCGGAACAGCTGTACATGTTTAACAGAAACACTTCCCAGCAGGTGCCTATGGAGAGGAGTCATAGAAACTTAGCCTGTCCCAGGAGAGCCAATAGGGTCTGGGTTAACCAAACAAGATTTATTTGGGGAGTGCTTCTCGAATTCACTTCTCTCATTGACTGGTTAGCTCTTCTATAGTCTCTGTTATCTGCTTAAGCACCTATTGTCCTGGTCCTTAGCTGAGCTGTGGGGTCCGGGTGTGATTAGAAGGCTCTAGGGAGAATGTGCTCGTGAAGATTTTACAAGTCGTCATCTGGAAATAGGGGCAGAGGTCCAGACAGAGAGTTGGGCATTTAGTGCAGGGACCGTGGAGTCTGGATGCCAGGGTCCCTGGTGTCTAGTTCCTAGCCCAGGCCCTAGGATGCCAGTTAGTTCCAGAAGCTTCAGGGAGGCCAGAGGCCTTGGTTAGGCATGCTCCTCCTTTGTGACTTTTCATCTGTTGACTCAGATTACCTATTTCATAACTGTGGTCATTATTACTTAAAGATTCTTCAAATCAAAATTCAAAACAAATTTGATCTAAAGGGAGTTCAGTGTCTTAGATATTATTTTTGACAGAGAGTGTTTTCTTTAAAAGCATGTGTTGATAGTAAATCTTTATTTTTTTTCCTAACATACTGATTTCCTTGTAGGAAAGCACGGCTCTGGCAGAAAAGCAAGATGAAAACCCACTGGAAGGTAACGTAAACCCTGTGTTGCCATGGTTGAAAACAAAACTAATCCATTCCCAAGGTTACTCATTACTCAACTGGCTCGAAACTGAGAGATTCTACTGGAAAATTCCTACGTAGGTTGCGTAAGCCATTTTCTTCAGCAGTTCATCTGGTTTTTGGAAATTGTTTTTGTGGGAAGCTTGAGCTAAGCCACCTGTTTGGGTCTTTCTGAAGGACTAGGAAATAGGGACATTTCCAAACAATAAAAAGACAATAAATTGTTTTTGAGATCAGTTTCCTCCATAAATTTAAACTTTGGGATTAGTAATGCTTTAATTTTGATTTTTAAGGGGAGAAGTAGGAGGTGATCACTGTGACTTTGGCTTCCTAACTTCCCTCAGGGTTATTGTTTCCTGGGGGACCTCACAGGCCCAGTCTGTAGGGTTAGGCAGTGCTGCTTGTAGTTCCTGATCTATTTTGAAAGAAAGAAAGTGCATGGGCACGAAATGCCCAGAGCAGGACCCTATTATTAATTGAGGAAGGGGAGAAAATGTGTGGCTTGTTTTACTTAAGTTACAGGCAAGAAAAATAGAAGAGACTCTCAGAACACCTTTGCCAGTTTCTTACCACCTGCCTGTGTTATCACATGGCCATCTGGTGGTTTCCTCCACCCCCAGGGGACCCCCAGCAGACCAACCCCCCCCCCCCCCACTGCCTCGTGACTGCATCAAAGGTGAGAACAGCTGTCTTTGTAGTCCCAGTGACTAATACAAAGTCAGCAAGTCAACAGGTGCTCAGTGTTCAAATGAAATGAAACTGATGTTTAAAAGAAATCTTTAAATGCTATGGGGGAGTTCTAGTTTTATCCAAATACATTTGATTGAAATGTGAAGAAAAGGTACGCATTCCATCTCTCAGGGGAATTTCATTCTGGTTAAAGCCTGAATCCATTCTCCCTGCCTTCTCCAGTCCTGTGGACGGTATAAAAATTACAGAGAAAGACCCACAATAAGTGTGCTTTCTGGATGCAGACCGCCTGGGTTCAAATCACCCTGACAAGCTCTGTGATTCCAGGCAAATTCCCCTCTAGGACATCAGTGCCCCATCTGTGGAATGGGATGTGAAAACGAACCTCCTACAAAGTGTGACAATAGCTCTAAACTGTTTTTAAGTGTCTTAACTTCATCTGGCAGGTAATAGCAATTTTGGTGGTTAGTATAAGCTCTTCATAGAGCGGGGGGAGTTCTGTCCAGGGCAAATGTGATTTAAACACAAATCCAACCACATAGAGAGTTTTAAATTTTCTAGTAGCCAAATTAAAAAAAAAAAAAACTAAAAACTAAAAAGGAACAGATGAAATTAATTTCAATGCTTGAAATATTTCTGTCGGCACAGAGCCTGATGCAGGGCTCGAAGTCATGGACTGTGAGGTTATGACCTGAGCCAAAGTCAGATGCTCAACCGACTGAGCCACCCAGGCACCCCAGGAATTTAAAAAGCGTATACCAAGTTTTTGCAATGCAGTGCATATTTACATCACCTCTCTGATAAGGACTAACCTCATTTCCAGTGCTGAATAACCACATGTGGATAGGGACTGCTGGATTAGCTTGGTCTAGAGGTCCACCAGGCTTAGGGAAGATGTATTCGTTTGTCTTTTATGGGCTTCTTCTACCACTAGGGTCAATGTCACTGGAAGGGCCTAAATCGTTAATCTGGGGTTCATAGCTGACCACACTGTGTCTGTTTCTAGGCCACAGGTTAGAGGACAGGCAGTACTTATATGGATGTGGTCCTGACACCTTTCCTGTGACCAGGAACCTAAGTCAGGAGCCTTTTCACAAATACCTGCCCATAACGGTGAAGGAAAGAACCCTGGGGCATGACCTTAAGAAAGAGAATTTCAGAAAGCTCAGAAAAAAAAAAAAAAATCTAATTTTATGACCAGATGCTCTCAAAGGAAAGATAAAAAGGGAGGGGAAGCTCTAAACAATAAAAATCAGACAACACAGTTACGAATGACTCCAGGGAAGAAAAGTGGGAAGTAGCTCATGAAACTTATATGATGCTTTAGGCCTATGATGACGGTTGATAATCTTGGTTCTAAAATAAGCACAGAAGGATGTTAGTCAGCTCAGGCTGCTGTAACAAAATACCACAGACGGGGTGGCTTGAATAACAAATTTATTTTTCATAGTTCTGGACACTGAGAAGTCCAATATCAAGGTACTAGCTGCTTCAGTGCCTGGTGAGGGCTCTCTTCCTGGCTTGCAGACGGCCACCTTCCTTCTCATTATGTCCTCATATGGTGGGGGAAACATAAAACACCATCACTGGTGTCCTTTCTTATAAGGGCACTAATCCCATCAGACTAGGGCCCAACCCTTATGACCTCATCCAACCCTGATTGTCTCCCAAAGGCCTCGTCTCCAAAATGCCATCACATTGGAAGTAAGTGTCTCAATGAATTTTAGGGGGCACAAATATTTAGTCCAGGACAGGCATACAAATACAAATGAATAGTGTGGTCCCTTATGAGTATTAGGAAGTAAAAATTATGGTCCTGAGTGAGCTAAGGCTTGCAAACATTACAGAGGAACACAGCAAGGGCTGCTTCAATTACATTCAGTACAAGGAGAGGAAAAAACAGATGGCATTCAGCACCTTGGAAACCTTACAAGTTGGAATGAATATCTAGGTCTGACGCTTTCATGGTAACTTAACACCACCTCACCATAGGGTTCCAGGTTTCAGAGAAGGAAGCCTGTGCCCCCCTCTGTTTCTGAATGGGCTGCTATAAACAATTTGTTCACTTACGTCAATCTGTTAATTAAGCAAATAAAGCAACATGTTTATTGTTTCAAAGCCCCGTTCTGCGGATTTAGTCCTGGCTCGCTGGTGTCCTGTCCACCCAGGTGCTCGTGCTGGAAACTTAGGGCTCATCCTTGACCTTCCCTTTCTCTTTTGCCCCAAATTGAACCCATTTCCAAATACTGTCCATCCATCTCCAAAACATCTCTTTATCCGTCCATTTTCTCCATCTCTTCCACCACGGGGACGCTGGTTGAGCCTGGTCATGCTACTTTCCCAGATCCCATTTGTATTTTCAAATCTTCTTGAAAGGAAACACGCAGTTTAAAAACTCTAACGTGAAACGTCTGCAATATTTTCCTGCTGATGTTTTTATGAAACTCTCATTTCAAGCCATTTCTAATATGTGTCCTGTAACACTTTTTTTTTTTCCATATGCATTATTGGCTTCTGCAGATCCAGATCTTCATTTGAATATTGAAGAACTGAACAAGGAGTTTATGGTGAAAAGTGAGGAACTCTATGACTCTCTCGTGAGTTGCCACTGGCAGCCTTTGGATACGGTTCATTCTAAAATCCCAGATGAGACCCCCAAAGAAGCATGATGCTCACTAAGCTACCCAACTGTCAGATCAATTGCATCTTGTTTTGTTGGGGTTTTTTGTTTGTTTCTTTGCTTTTGTTTTTGTTTTGCTAAGACAAAAAGAATTCTGCCAGGAATGTACTCTATGCTATATGTAAATACAAATCTCCAGGACTTAAATGTGACTGACATGATAGAATGTAATGTAAATAAACTTTACCAGCATATCCATTTCTGGAAGTGTGTTCTATTAAATAAATGCCAGAAGAGGTCACATAACTATCATGGTAGAGTAAGCTGCACTGTAAGACATTTGAAAATAGGTTTGGAGCCCCTGGGTGGCTCAGTCAGTTAAGAAACTGACTCTTGAATTCAGCTCAGGTCACAGTCTCACAGTTCATGAGTTTGAGTCCCACATTGGGCTCTGCACTGACAGCGTGGAGCCTACTTAGGATTCTCTCTTCCCTCTCTCTCGCTCTCTCTCCCAAAATAAATAAACTTTTTTTTTTTTTTAATGACATTTGAAAATAGGTTTAATAAGAGGCGAGCCTGACCTGAACTGGTTGGGGCATTAGTGGATAGATGTGTAAATGGGTAAAGAGTGTGGAATCACATAATCTGGCTTGATGGCAATTGATGGCCAGAAGTTAGCAGGAGAATGATTATGCTTGAAAATTTGGGGGCTGCTCTGTAATTGAAGCTCAGTTTGGTGGGGCAATATATATTATGACATGCAGAAGTTGGTGACATTTGATTCAGAAGATCTAGATTTAGAAGAAGATAAGTGAGTGAAAGATAAAGCGAAAGCATCAGCATAAATGCATATGGTGAACAGTCTCCCGTCCTGTGGCTGGAATAGTCCAGACTGCCGCTGCTTTCCTTCTGCTGGTCACTATTAATCCTGTGAAAGGATAAACATCCAGCCCAAGCACGAGGATGTCTTTACATTCTCTAATACCAAGTGGAATGAGGGTAACTTGGGAGGTAGCAAATGCTGGGTCGTGGGGCAGAGAAAGCAAGAACAGCCCGATACCTCCGTTGGAGATGAACAGATTCTTCCGAATTTTCAAATTAGCAATGATGGGGACAAAGTGTAGCATGAGCAGCAAAGGACCCGTCTCGTGATTGTAACCAGACAGTGGCAAAGGGAGTGTGAAAAGCAACGATTGCTGCCAATTGGAACAAATTCCAACCTCAAAAAGGGGCAGGAGCTCTAATTCTAAAAGAGGAACAAAAAGCTCTTCACAGAGCGTCAACATTGTTTACCAGAGGTATTGGTAAATGGTATTACCAATGGTATTGTTTACCATTGTATTTACCAGAGGTTGGTGTAGTTAGATGCGTCTACTAAAGTTCTGGGTAAACAGTGATCATCAGTCACTGGTTGGTGTGATCAGACCTGTTCAGTCTTTCTGCTGAGGGTTAACAGTCAGTCATCTAACTGGTTGTGATAACCCCCATTGGGCCTATTTTGTGGATCAGTGTGGGCCATAGGTAATCAACAGTGGACTTTGCAGTTCTGTTTGTGGTTATCGTGTCCAAGCAGACGAGCCCCTGAGAGCAAGGGTAGGCGATATTTCCATGCTGCAAGTAGAGAGATAAGAAAGCTGAAGATGGAAACTTGTGCTCCATTCTTAGAGATGACTGCTTGGAAAAATGTCTTAATTTCTGGTGCTGCTGTGTTTTGCTCTAGGAAGAACAAGAAAACCAGGGGGCCGGTGGGATGGAATCCCCAGTGTCTGATGAGGCAAGGTTAGGATTGTGTGGACCTACGGACCCTTGCCTCTCATTAAGTAGCCTTCATGGAGATGGGGACTGGGAAGATTAGGCTCCTTCTTGTGATGCAAGAGGGAGGAGGTGCTGAGAGCTGACTAGGGGGTGGGCATCTGGCGGTATACACTGATCGTTGTGGGGTGCTTTGAGACCCAATGGAATGCTTCGGCTTTCCCTGAGTGAACTCCGTTAGGGTTTCAGCAGCAGAAGCCACAGCCCAACAGGAGTCCCGTAGTTACCGAGATGTGATCTGTCTTCAAAACCTGAGGGAGAGGGGATGTGGCTGGCCTCACTACCTCCTTTCTCCACTGTACCTTCTATAAACAGGCTTCTGCCTCAAGAATCTGCATGTTGTACAGTCGGCACTTGGTTTTGTCAGTCAACTTATCTTTTCTAGGAAATCTTTTTCTGACTCACATCTTGGGATTCTGGTGACATCTTTCCTGTCCTTGGTGACCCTTCCTTTTGATCACAACTGATGAGTGTTCTATCCCTGGGCTCCAATGCAGCCTAAGCCACAGTACCTGCCTCAGCTGATTGGCCAGAGTGATCTCACGACCCTGTTCAATCCATCAGACCTTTCCTCGAATTTTTGAAGACACTCAGTCCTTCTCTGGTGGTGAAGCTAGGAGAGATGGGGCCCAGGAGCTGCTGTAGCAATGTCTCCTCCTGTGGGATACGGTGAATTTACAGAAAGAAGCAGATAGAAGGGCTAGCAGGAGAGAGTCAGGTGCTGTGTATTCTCTCACTTTTCTTTTTTGCACACTATTGTTTTCAGGAATCCCTACATTTCCGACGCAATTCCCTTGTTGGTTCAGCTTCCTTCATTGCAACCCAAAGTGTCTGAATTTAATCAAGTTCTTAATTTGGTCATCCCATGGGGGCAGGTTAGAAAGACTTGGGTGGCACTCTCTATTTCCATTCTGCTAGTTAACAACCTCCCAGGACACATGTTCTATCTACATTTTTCTCAGGGTGTGTTCATCCACTTCCTGTACCAGAAACCCACACATGTGTTTGCAGCACAGACCTTTCTTTCGAGCTTCACATTAAGTGCATCTTACCGCTTACTTGATTACTCACCTCGTGTGCTGACAGGCGTGCTGAAATGACCAGATGTGTAAAGGATTGTTCTTTTACCCATGTTAAGAAACGTCACATTCAATCAAACGGTGCTTACACTCATGCACTTCCCATGGCGGGATTTAGACATGGGAGAGGGGAGATGGATGGCTTCATGAATTTACTGCTGTTACTGGAGGGTAAGTTTCGGGCTTTCAGCTCTAGAGAAAGGTAGAGACTGGGGTTACGGGGTGGCAAAGCTCCCACCCGCTCTAGTGAAGATCTGGCCCAGGTTGGGGGGTGGGAACTGACCTCTCTGCAGTGGCTGCCCTCACAGGTGCTGGAACAGAACACTTTTTGCAACAGGTTTAATTTTCTTCTTTTTTGGGGGGGGGGCGGTAAAATACACATAACATAAAATTTACTGTCATACCCATTTTTAACTGTGCAATTAGGTGATATTAAGTACACTCACCTTGACACACTACCATTACCACCATTGGTCTCCGGAACTCTTTTCAACCTGCAAAACTTAAAACTCAGTACGTCAATACTACGTCCACAATTCTTGCTTCTCCACTCCTGGCAGCCACCATTCTACTTTGTGTCTCTGTGGATTTGCCTATTCTGGCTATTTCATATAAATGGAATCATATAATACGTGACCTTTTGTATCTGGCTTATTTTCCTTAGCATAATGCCCTCGAGGTTCATCCACGTTGTTGCAAATGGCAAGAACTCATCCTTTTTTATGGCTGTGCAATATTCCATTGTGCGTATACACCACAGTTTGTTTCTTCCTTCATCCATCAGTGGACGTTCTTGGTTTGCTTCCACCTTTCAGCCATTGCAAATACTGCTGATATGAATGTCCCAGGTTTTGAAGGCAAAGCAGTGTCTGGGAATTACATTCTCTTATGACGGCACCTGGGAGAAATAGGCCTGAGCTCCGAGTAATAGGGCTCTTGGCCATCAGTGTTCTCAGCTCACTAGCACACTCCCCAAGTGCCATCTGGCCATGGAAGGACCCAGAGGATCACCACCTCAAGGGCCGGTTCCACTGTCTTCTTTCTTCCTGGTGACCAATTCTTCTGCTAAGAAGTAAGACCAATTTTCACAAAGCTCTCAAAATTCTCCTAGGACCTTTCTCCTAGGATAACAAGGCTCTTGGCCTATACTTCTTTTTTAAATTTTTTTTTTATGTTTATTTATTTCTGAGACAGAGACAGAGCATGAGTGGGGAAGGGGCAGAGAGAGAGGGAGACACAGAATCGGAAGCAGGCTCCAGGCTCTGAGCTGTCAGCACAGAGCCCGATGTGGGGCTCGAACCCACGCCCCGTGAGATTATGCCCTGAGCCCAGGTCAGATGCTTGACCGACTGAGCCACCCAGGTGCCCCATCTTGGCCTGTACTTCTATGACTATCCAGTCACCTAGTGATTTTTGACACAACCAGAAAGATCTGCTTTGCTTTACGATGACTTTCTATCCATGTATGAAATAGTTGGACCCTCGTCTCATGAAGATGGGGAAAGGCACCCAATTTTATCTCCTTCATTGGGACAACCCACAAAATACGTAGTGACTTTGGTTAAATGAGTTAGATTTATAGTTAAACACTAGGAAGAAGCCACTTGTGACTAGGTACCAAGTGCAGAAGATTGAAATTTGTTGTAATGTTATCTGCCTTGGGAGTGACCTTGAGGATATTGTTACTGCAAGTTCACAGGCTGGCCACAGGTCTGCAATGTGTCGTAGGCAAGATCTATGATGAAAATAGAGCACATATTCCAAAATGAGAGTTACTGTTTCTAATTGTAATATAGTAAAACCTTGGTTTGCGAGCATAATTCATTCGGGAAACATGCTTGTAATCTAAAGCACTTGTATATCAAAGCGAATTTCAAGAACCATTGTGATCACGTGACACCCGGCATCACGTACTACTCATATGGCAAGACATCGCTCATTTATCAAGTTAAAATTTGTTAGAAATGTTTGTCTTGCAGAGTGCTCACAGAACAAGTTACTCACAATTCAAGGTTTTACTGTATATTATTATTTGTAGCATGTTCTTTAAGAAACAAAACAGATGCGGGGCACCTGGGTGGCTCAGTCAGTTGGGCGTCCAACTTCGGCCTAAGTCATGATCTCGCGGTTCGTGGGTTTGAGCCCCAAGTCGGGCTCTATGCTGACAGCTCGGAGCCTGGAGCCTGCTTCGGATTCTGTGTCTCCTTCTGTCTCTGCCCCTCCCCTGCTAATGCTCTGTCTCTGTCTCTGAAAAAATAAATAAACGTTAAAAAATTAAAAAAAAAAGAAACAAAACAGATGAACCTAGGGAAAGGGAAGGAAAAAATAAGATAAAAAGAGAGAGGGAAGCAAACCATAAGAGGCTCTTAAATACAGAGAAAAAACTGAGGGTTGCTGGAGGGGAGGTTCGTGGGGGGATGGGCTAAATGGGTGGTGGGCATTAAGGAGGGCACTTGCTGGGCTGAGCACTGGGTGTTATACGTAAGCGATGAATCACTGGGTTCTACTCCTGAAACCAATGCTACACTGTATGTTAACCAACTGGAATTTAAAGAAATACATTTTTGAAAAAGTAGCTCATAATTTGGGAGCAAATACCAATCTGGCTCCACTGGGACTTCAACTTGATTTAGGGCTCTCTCTTGAATCCTCACTTCTAGGCATTCCTATGGATATGACTCCAATCCAAACTTGTTAGCAAACTTGCTAGAAGATTTACAGATCCACTTTAAGTCACCAGGTCCATAGACACTCATATCTTGGTAACAGTGACCATGCATGAACACAAAATCAAGACACACGCAGTAAAATGATAACCAAAACAAAAACATCTTACATTTCTGTAAAAGAAGGCCTTTTAGATTCTTTGGACTCGCTAAAATGAGTAAATTTATTATACAAGATCTGCTTTTTCTTCATTTTCAGTGAACAGGTCATTGCAAGTGAATCTATCAACTGCATTTGTTTGCGTGAGCAGCAGGGGTGAATCTCAAATAGAATTCTGTGGAGAACGGAAGTTTCAAATTGAGAAGTCGCAGAAATTTATAGCACTAATTTATTCAATAAACACCTATTATTATACATTACACTTTAGATTTGCAAGATGAATCAGGCATCTGATCATACCTGGAAAGGCTCATCAGCTGAGGAAACTTCCCAAACGGCTAAAATATAAGATAAAATGTAATGCATGCCCCAGAGATTACAGAGTGCTGTGGGAGTTCTAATGGGATAAGGTGTAGAAATAAATCTCGATGGGAGGTAGTTGATCTTATTTCGTTTTCTATTGTCTCAGATTGTACCTTAGTTTCAACTAACCATCTTTGTATAGTTCAGGAAGCAAGGGTTTGGGTGATTCGATGTTCATTGTGAGGGGACTTCCTTAAAGTTATCAGTGGCTTTGTGGCCCCTACGACCGTGCTTTATGACGGCACAATAGTTATGCTGTGTGTACAGTTGGAAGTTTTGGAAGTGAAGGGCTTCCCTTCTCCCAGTGGATCTGAGGTCATTACATCCTTTCCAAAGAAGCTACTCTTCTTCTTGTAGTCCCTTCTTGTCAAGTACCTCCTCTGTCCAAGGTAGAACTTTGGAAGAACTTTAGAAGCCATACATTGCTCTCTTCCTCCCCACAACTGTCCGCCTTGGCAGAAACCCAGGGTATCCCAGAGGTGATGCTGCTAGCCCCTTGGGAAGTCTGATCTCAAAATGTCCTGTGCTCCTCTAGCCTTTTTTCATCTCTCTTACTCCTTTAGCTGCCATCCTACCCTGCGGTGAAACTCACCTGAAGGGCTCCCAGGTTCTGACCACACAATGGCAGGCGGAGATAGTCCAGAGTTGGGAGGCATGGGGCTCAGATGCTCTTGTCCCTTGTCAAAGGACTCTAACGAGAAGGTAGGGAAGCATTGGAAGCAGAGGCATGCCATGCTTGGATTTGGGGCTTTTAAAAAGACTCTGGCAACAGCGTAAAGGAAGAATTTAAAGGCTAAAGATGGCTTCGCCTGACAACCAAGTGGGGAATTCACGGGCCCAACAGAAAAGCATGAGGGAAAATGGCTACGGGAAGGAACTGGTTGGGCTAAGAGAAAGGTATCAAGGCTCAGGAGTTTCACTGGAACAGCAGGTGTAGTGATAGAAGTGAAGCAAGGTTCACAGGTGATATCAGTTGGCACAGGGAGTGGAAAACACTGGATTAATTTTGCTTCTTAATGAGGTGCAGTCAGGGGAAGAAGTGTGGGCACACCAAAACATCCACACGTTTCCGGTATGGCTCATTTCGGAGCCCCAAATGGAAAGTTAGCATGAGGAAGGTGACATGAGTTGTCTCCTCCAAGCGACAGGCACATGCTATGTTCCAGAGCGCCATTTCCCAAACTGCGATCTATGGAGCGCCAGAGTTCAGAGAAAGGCATTAAAAAGTTACTTGAGGCATCTGGCTGGCTCAGTTGGTGGAGCACGTGGCTCTGGATCCCAGGGTTGTGAGTCGAGCCCCACGTTAGGTGTAGACTGCTTAAAAATAAAACCTTAAAAGAAAAAAAAAAAAAAAGATGAACTACCAAAGAAGGGAGTGGTAGTTCTGTGGCCAGATAAGTTCAAGAAATACTGTAATATTACTCCGCATATCAGCAGGTGAAAGGCTCTGAGCGTTTCCTGAATGGATTGGACCGTAGAACCCCTTCACCCATCACACCTTTGCAGGGCCTGGTGTTGTAAAGAGTGTTATGCTGAAAATTAAACACTTAGTGTACTGAAAATGTGTTCTGCCGACCTGTGCTGGTCCTCCGACTCCTTGCCGATCTGCAGCAAGATTAACCCAGAAACTGAGCAGGTATAGAAACTTTTATAGCAATCTAATATTACTGCAGCATTTCTAATAACTTATTCATTATCTTTTACAAAGACATCGCTCCACAACTGATCGGAGCGAAAAAAAAACTGGCTTTTCATCACAGATTATTTTACTTTATTTATTTTATTTTATTTTATTTTTTAATGTAATTTAATTTAATTTAATTTTTAAATTAAATTAAATTTAATTTAATTTTATTTTATTTTATAAGAAGTACTTTCAAAGGAGCAATGGCTGGAGATGTTCTCACAGACATTTTGATTTCATGGATCAGAACAAAAATTTTTAAGTGAAATCTGTATATAATGGCCAACCCTTGGTTTTATTATTTCAGTGATTTCCATCATCCACTCCCATCATTTCATTTTTAAATATGGCATCTGAATGTCAAAACAAAAGAGGAAGAACTTACTTTCAAAGAAAGGACAGCACTTTAAACCTAAGAAATCCAGCTTTAGAAAAAACTAGCTACGCTTTGTTTTTCTTCTTATTTTGCCAAGGACCAGTGAGACTTTGTCACCCAGCTGTGAAAACCACTGACTGAGAAAAATGAGTTACTGGGTTCTGGCACAGAGAGGAAGGGGAAGGGTGTAGGGAGGAAGGGCTTTCCACAGACCGTTCCTTTGAACGTGACTGAGAACAAAACCAGAGAGGACCTCTATTGTGTTTCACAAATAAGAGGTCATTTTCCTATTTGTATAGCCATTAAGGGGGATGCCCGAGCAGAGAAGACTATATATACCAAAGAATTTTATAAATGGTCCTGCATCAAACAAATACGTACACGAGTGGAGAAGGCTCATCAAATGTTAGCATTTACAGCGATCTCCTAGTGCAAGGGATTTCTGGGGTTTATGTAGTTACTACTACAAAAAAACCGTAGATTTTAGGGGAAGCACGTTATAGTGACAAAATCCTACACTCCAAGTTAGGATGGCCACGTTCTGTGGTCTGTTCCTGGTTCTGCCTCTCACCGTGGAGTCATTTAGTCTCTTGGTTTCCAAATAGATAAAATGAGGAAGATTAGAGGATTTCCAAAGATCCCGAGAGTCCTAAAACTCTAAAGCTCCAAGATAAGAGAGGGGAAAATGGGGGATGGGCACTTGTTGGGATGAGCCCTGGGTGTTGTATGTAAGTGATGAATCACGAGAATCTACCCCCCAAACCAAGAGCCCACTGTACTCGATGTTGGTTAGCCAATTTGACAATAAATTATATTGAAAAAAACATAAATAAATCTCTAAGATGAAGTAGTTACTGTGGATCTGCTGGCATGTTTTCAGAGCCGTTCATTCTTGACCACTTGCTCTGTGACCCAGACACAATTATTCTAGCTAGAGTCTATCATTCTAAACGCCTTTACATCCCCTGTGGGGCTCCTGTGTGGCTCAGTTGCTTAGCATCCAACTCTTGGTTTCAGATCAGGTCATGATCTCATGGTTCATGGGATCGAGCCCGAAGTCAGGCTCTGCACAGACAGCCCAGGACCTGCTTGGGATTCTCTCTCTCCCCCTCCCTCTCTGCCCCTCTGCCCTCTAGCACGTGTGCTCTCTCAAAATAAATAAATAAACCTTAGGGGCACCTGGGTGGCTCAGTCGGTTGAGCATCCGACTCCGGCTCAGGTCGTGATCTCACAGTTCGTGAGTTCAAGCCCCGCGTCAGGCTCTGTGCTGACGGCTTGGAGCCTGGAGCCTGCTTCCGATTCTGTGTGTCTCTCTCTCTCTCTCTCTCTCTGCCCCATCCCCACTCATGCTCTCTCTCTCTGTCTTAAAAATAAATAAAACATTAAAGAAAAATTAAAAAAAAATAAAATAAAATAAACTTTAAAAGAAAAAAAAAAAGCAGACAAACCAACTAACCCAGAACCACTCTCTTCCTGGTCCACCTCTGTTCATCTTTTACTTAATGAGATATGGAAATTTAATACATTAGAGATTTCATTTTTTATTATTTTTTAAAGTTTATTTATTTATTTTGAGAGAGAGACAGAGTGTACATGCATGAGTGCAAGTGAGGGTGAGGCAGAGACAGAGGGAGAGAGAGAATCCCAAGCAGGCATGGAGCCTGATGCAGGGCTTGAACTCATGAACTGTGAGATCATGACCTGAGCCGAAATCAAAGGGCAGATGCTTAACCAACAGAATCACCCAGGTGCCCCGAGATTTCATTTTTTAAATGTAATATGTCATTAGCATTTTAATAAATATGACTTAATATATACAACAGGGATTCAAACACATAAGCCACTTAGTTGGATTTCTCATGAAACAATAAAGGAAGATTTTAGCAATGACAGCAGTTCTCGAAGGTGAACATGCATCAGACTATCACCTGGCCAGTGAATTAAACACACACGACTTTCCTCATACCCCTTAGGGCTTCTGATTGTATAAATCTAGGCTCGAACCTGAGAATTTGCATTTCCAGCAAGTTCCCAGGTGGTGCTGATGCTTCTCCAGGGACCATACATAATCTAAGAATCGCTGAGGTACCAAAAACCCTACATCTCGATGAATTCTTATAATACATGTCGTACACGCTTATTCTGTAGAGGAAAAGAAATGATCCCAACAATACTCCCCCCACCCAAACTGGAAACACATCATCTTTCGAAGACAAAGAAGGAGTTGGGGAGATTGGGTCCTGTCAGGTTCCCTTTTAACTAGAGAGTTTCACACATAAATACTAAATCTGTCACTTGACCGTCTCCTTCCTCGCTCCTGGTTATTTCCATGGAAACATATGTGGAGTGGTCTGGACTCAACTCCCCTCACACCCTCCTCTTCTTTCGGAAACTGCCTGTTGATGTCATTTGTGCAATTTTCCATGGATATAGTCCTCTCGTTGATTCATAACTGCCCTCTTCATATAAACAGAGAATATTAAATCTTTGTCAGTCACATATGCTGAAACTACTTTTCCCACTTTGCCTTTTTTTTAAAGTTTATTCATTTATTTTTTGGGGGGGGGGAGAAATAGAGAGTGAGGGAGAGAGAGAATCCCAAGCAGGATCTGCACTGTCAGCAGGGAACTGGATGCGGGGCTCAATCCCACGAACCCGTGGGTTCAGCTCATGACCTGAGCTGAAATCAAGAGTCAGATGCTTAATGACTGAGCCACCCAGGTGGCCCTCCCACCTTGCCTTTTATAGTGAATATTTCGTGTTCCGATTATTTATGGATACTTCATGTTAGGAAGACCTTCCCCCATTATGTTTCTTAGAAATAGTCCAAGAAAGCAAGTGAATTTCTTATGTTTCTGTTTGCTAATTTGGCCAACTTTGCAAACTCTCTTTTTATTTCGAAGGCAGTTCACTTAGCCAAGTAAGATGTACTAATGTCCATCTTTTTAGGAAGTCACATAAAGTTGGGATGAAATCAGTAGGTTCCCGGTAACTCAGAGATTGCCCAGCCCTCTGATCAGTTCCAAGATAGCCATTTGGTCGGCCTCTGCTCTGATTGAAAAAAAAAAAAAATGCAGCTTGTGGGTTTGAGCCTCGCTTGGGTTCTCTCTCTTTCCCTCTCTCTGCCCCTCCCCTAATCCCTCTCACCTCTCAAAATAACTAAATAAACTTTTTAAAATATAAAGTTTTTAATAAAATGTATAAATTTATCTATTAAGGCCTTGCACATTTTTTGTTAGATTTATCCTTAATGCCTTAGCGTTTTATCATTGCTCTGAATATTCTTTGCTTGTATATATGAACACCATTCACTTACATGTAATGCTTTTATATCCAACAAATTACTGATGTTGCCTATGGCTCCAAAAAGGTTTTTTTTTTTTTTTTTTTTTGCAGATTCGTAGGCTACATACGTCACATCTTCATTATCTATTCATCCATCAATGAACACTTAGGTTGTTTCCATATCTTAGCTACTATGAATAATGCTACCGTAAACATGGGAGTGCAGATATCTCTCTGATGCCCCGTTTTCATTGCTTCTGAACGTATACCCAGAAGTGGAATTCCTGGATCATATGGTAGATGTATTTTTAATTTTTTGAAGAACCTCCATGTTGATTTCCATAATGGTTGAACAAATTTACATTCCCATCAGCAGTGTAGATGGGTTTCCTTTTCTCCACATCCTCCCCAGCACTAAGCTCCTCTTTCTCATAATAGCCATTCTGACAGGTGGGAGGTGATATCCCATTGTGGTTTTGATTTGCATTGCCCTGAGGGGCAGTGATGTTGAGTGTCTTTTCATGTACCCACTGGCCATTATATGCGGCTGATCTAGAGTAACTCTTGTGTCTCTCTGAATATGATCAGGAACTTTGTGGAGTCCTATGGACCTTGTAGTTAACTGTAGGGTAAGAGCCTGACATAAGCTTTTTGATTGTGAAGTGGCTGACATTAAGCTTTTATTCCTGGGACATCCATTTCAAAAGGCGTCCATATCGGATATTGCCATACATTGCCAGTTGCATGACACAATTAATGGCAAAACAACCAGATGAGGAAACTGGCTGCCCCCGTTCATGAAGTTCCTTCTTTCAGAAAGCCCTGGATAACCTAGATAACTGACCTCCTGAGTCACCCTGCTTCTCCCTTTCTGTACCCTAATTCCTGCTCCTATAACTTTAAATTAGCTAATAAAGACGGAACCCACAAAACCCTAGGAAACGCAGCACCTGCGCCCTCCGCGTGTGTGTGTATGTCTCTCTTTCTCTTTCCATGACCTTGCTCAGGTGTACCATGCACCCTCCAGAACCTATGAGTGATAAATCTTGTTCTTCACCATGTGCGGGGATGTGGATGGAGCTAGAGGGTATAATGCCACGCGATGTATGTGCAATCACTATATTGTACACCTGAAACTAATATAACACTGTATGTCACTGACTGGAATTAAAATAAAAACTTAAGAAAAATCTTGTTCCTCCAAGTTCCCCAATGATTTTTTTTTTTTTTTCTGAAGTGATCAGAAGAATCCCAAGGGCCAGTCCAGCCATGACATTGGCCCTGTGGGTAATACAGTAGAGAAAGTGCCTCAGGCGTTGCCAGCCAAGAGCATCATGATCAACAGGCTGGGACCCACACCGCATTAACGCTTATTACAAAAGTGGCCTCACATCTTCCCGAGCATCCTTGTTCTAGTCTGCCTTGTTCTAGTCTGTGAAATATTGCCGTGTAAATTTTTTCCTACGTCTTACATCAGATTAAGATTGCTAGCACATACTGAATTTAAGATTTTAAACATTTTATTATATTAACTATCTTCAATACATAAATATATTAAATATAATCCAATCACTAATAAAGAAGAACTAGAAATACACTACTTATTCAAATACTTATCCTACTCATTCACGTGTTAGTATTGTCTGTAAGGGAAACAGTCATTCAACAGTGAGCATCTAATGCAATCAGGTGTAAGGAATTTAGGGCAGCGAATAAAACTTCATTTCTTCTAGAAAGATTTCCACCCTGGATATGAAGAGAAATAGACAGTAAGTATATAATGGGATAAATCCAATCGCAGAGGAATAAAAGCTGATGAGTTATTCTGACTCTCTGGGAGAGTCAGAGGGATGAACCTGCGTTCCTAGTTCTATTTGTTTCAAGCCTACTCAACATTCTCCATTCTGGAACCTTCTCTGGCTAGGGCAGTGTGCTATGCACAGAGAAGAATCCGATACAAGAAATGCTCCTAGTTTAGAAACCAACTGGAATGTGGGAATCAGTGAAAAGGGAAGAATGAGAAATATCTCAGAACATTTTGTTTGGAAGATGAATAAATAAGGAAGAGCAATTTGGGGGGGGGGGGGAGGAGTGTGGGTGGATTCTCCTGGGGATACGTTTATGGGGCAGTTAAAGGAAGTGAATCTTCCTGAAGTCACTTGTGTATTTTTACACCCCTAAAGTGGAGATATTCAGACATTGTATATATCCTGATTCCGTGCAAGAGGCTCCCCTTGCCCTCCTAGCCGATCAAATCGTAATTTAATCAAGATTTTAGATCTAATTTCCAGTCTGTAAGAAATGCATGGGATAGACAAATTAAAAATGAAACAAGGAAGTAATCAGTCAAATCTAGAATGTGGGATGTTCTACATGACTGAAGATCTGTTCTAGAAAAAAGTAACTTAAAAGAGCTTTGAGACATCATAAATTCAATTCAGAGAGTGAAACTTGTTCAGATCCTTATTTCAACAAACTAAGAGTATAAATTTTTTTTAGACAGGAAATTTGATTTTGAATTGGGTATTCAATTACACTAGAGAATTAGTACTAATTTTGTTATATGTGTTAATGGTGTTCTCTTGAGTAAGAAAACGGTCTCTTTTTTCTTTTAAGAAGCACACTGAAGTTTTTAGGGTTGCAAAAGACACACTAGCTTGGGATTTGCTTCCAAATATGGAAGTTAAAGAAAATTGTGGTGGGCAGTAATTGAATCAAGTATAGATAGTATTATATGGATGATTCTTAAAGCTGATTGATAGGATTCTGGGGTTTGTCATACTCTATATTCAAAGTATGTTTGGACACTTTTCTCTTTTTTTTAATGTTAATTTTTAAGAGAGACACAGAGAGAGAGTGAGGAAGGGGCAGACACACACACACACACACACACACACACACAGAATCTGAAGCAGGTTCCAGGCTCTGAGCTGTCAACACAGAGCCCGACATGGGGTTTGAACTCATGAACCATAAGATCATGACCTGAGCCAAAGTCGGACGCTTAACCGACTGAGCCACCCAGGTGCCCCTGTTGGGACACTTTCCTATTGAAACATTAAAAATAAATTACACCAGAAAAAAGGCTGGATATGGAGCTGAGGGGAGAGGTGGGGCTAGTCATAGAAACACAGGGTGTGGGGGAGGGAGCGCCTGGGTGGCTCAGTCGGTTAAGCGTCCAACTTCAGCTCAGGTCAAGTTCTCACTGTTTGTGAGTTCTAGCCCCGAAGAGGGCTCCGTGCTGACAGCTCAGAGCCTGGAGCCTACTTTAGATTCAGTGTCTCCCTCTCTCTTCCCCTCTCCCGCTCCCGCTCTGTCTGTCTCTGTCTCTCAAAAATAGATAAACATTAAAAAGAAATACAGAGTAGGGTTACACCAATTAGAGTGAACAGCTACAGTGTTATAGTAGCAGTCAGGGGCGACTCTGAAGGGTAGTGCTAATGGGAAATTCTCCAAAAGGCAGAACTTGGAGTACATTTGGTAGTTTGCTTTGTCTGAAAGGAGAGATGGCCGGAAGTATGGATCTGTACTCACTACATGGGCAGTGGCATAGCTGGGCTGGATGTTAGGGACTTGGGAGAAATAGGATTGAAGATTGGTGACAAGGAAGTCTGGGGATGAATGGATGGGTCTGTCAGAATGGGAAACGACTATGAAGACATTTGTGTCTTCTGTGAATGCTCACCAAACCGCATGCACTGCAGAGGAGGCTCTCAATTATCAGGTGAGGCAAATGATATATTCTGTGTACATTAGCCAGCCACTTACCCCCATCACCCAATCCTTTCTCATTGGGCCCATGAAAAGAGTGGCTCTGGTGGTGGGGATGGGAGCTAAGTATGGGCTCAACAATACGGACTTTCCATTACCAAGGCTGACCTGAATGCCTAATCTACTGACGGCAGGGACCAACACGGAGCCCTGAAATGGTACTATTGTCTACGGGGCCAGTCCGCTATCAGGTGTCAGGTTGATTGCACTGGACCTCTTTCATCACTGGTCGTAGAGATATGCCCTCACCAGAATAAATGTACATTCTGAATATGAAATATGGATTTGCCTTCCCTGCCCATAATGCTTCTTCTAGCACCACAATCCCTAAACTCATAGGATGACTTCTCTATCACCATGTCATTTTGTACAAAGATCAAGGAACTCATTTCGGAGCAAAGGAGGTTTGGCAATTTGCTTATGTCCATGGAATTAACTGGTCTTGCCACATACCTCCTCAAGTCCAAGTGGCTGGCCTAATTCAAATTTGTAATGGCTTTCTGAAAACTCAGTGCCAGCTCCTCTTGAGATGCAAAATCCTGGAAGATTTCTCTCTGAATAGGGTTCTCTCATAGAGGATGCCATATATACTCTGAATCAGAGACTATTTATATGGCGGTCTTCTCCTTAGCCGGAATACGTGGGTTTGGGAAATCAAGGACTGAATCCCACAGTATTTTCACTTCTTATCCTGACAACTTTGACTTCTGTGATTTGGAAGTCTTGGTTTCTAAGGCCGAATGCTCCCTCTAAGGGACACAACAATGGTTCCATTGAATTCAGAGAGGAGATTTCCACTTGGTCTTTCCGAACTCCTTATGCCACTGAACCAATAGGGAGAAAAAAATCACTCTAAAAGAAAAAAAAAAAAGCATCACTCTACTGGGGGGGTGGGGGATGATTACCATTTTCAAAGGTAATTGCATTGCACTACCCAGTGTGGGCAAGGTGGACACTTCTGGGAACCAAGGCAGTTCTCTGGGGATCACCTCTTAACGTTTCCATGCCCAATAATAAATGTTAATGGAAAACTACAGAAACCAAAAAAAAAAAGACTAGATGATAAAATTTCAGGACGGAAGATTTGGATCACTCCACCAGGTAAAGAACCCTGAGCACCTGAAGTTCTTGCTGAAAGCACGAGAGATATAGAATCGGTAGTGGAAGGAGAAAGTCATAGCTATAATGTGTAAACTGGTGACTGATTAAAAAGTGAGGATTGTAATTGAGGATGAATGTAAAATGGTATAGTCACTATGGAAAAGAATATGGAGTTTCCTCAAAAATGTTAAAAACAGAATTATTGTATAATCCAGCAATCCCACTTGTGGGTACACACTCAAAATAATTAAAAGTAGGACCTTAAAGATATATTTCCATACCGTTGTTTTTTCAGCATTATTATTCTTACTAGCCAAAAGGTGGAGGCAATTCGCATTTCCATCAATGGAGGAATGGATAAAGAGAACGTGGTCTATACATACAGTGGAATATTATATGGTCTTTGAAAAGGAGATCCTGTCACACGCTACAACATGGATGGAACATGAGGGCATTATGCTAAGTGAAATAAGCCAGTCACAAAAGGGCAAACACTGTATTGTTCAACTTAGATGAGGTATCTCCAAATAGTCAACTCATAGAAACAGAAAATAGAATGTTGGTTGCCAGGAGCTAGCAGGAGGGAAAACGGAGAGTTGTTGTTCAATGGGTATAGAGTTTCAGTTTTACAGGGTGAAAAAGTTCTAGAGCTCGGTTTCACAATACTGTGAATATACTTAACACAATCGAACTGTACGCTTAAAAATGGTTAGGACGGTAAATTTTATGTTATGTGTTTTTAAGCGCAATTTAAGTAAATGATAGAAACATTGAGGACTATGGTAGCTTTGCATGTTTTCCCATTGCTTATGTTTATCTGTATATATTAACCATTTTTTCCTCATTCTTCCCATTATTATTATTATGTATGTATATATTTTTAAATTTTTTAACGTTTATTTATTTTTGAGACAGAGAGACACAGAGCATGAACGAGGGAGGGTCAGAGAGAGAGGGAGACACAGAATCTGAAACAGGCTCCAGGCTCCGAGCTGTCCGCACAGAACCTGACGCGGGGCTCGAACTCACGGGCCGTGAGATGTGACCTGAGCCGAAGTCGGACGCTCAACCGACTGAGCCACCCAGGCGCCCCTATTAGGTATATATTTTTATACATACAAGTCATTGAAGGTCAACTTTACAATGTTTTCCTTAGGCAGTGGAATATTCAGTGCGACGTGAATAGAGCCAGTGATGGATACAATAGCTGTTTTGACTTTGTGTCTCCCAATTTTGGAGAAGCGTGAGGTCCTCTTACTTACCCAAAAGGTAGCCAGATCTTGTTTCGTTGCATGGAGAAGTTCAAACGTGTGTAGAAAAAAATTACCTCTAAGCTCCAAATGTATCCTTTTTGATGCTGGAACTGGATCCTCATTTTCTCGTATCATTTAGCTAATTCAGCAATAAGTGAAGACTTGAGTGATTCACATAAGAATATAAAGGACGTTTTCCTTCATAGATGTGTGTGTGTGTGTGTGTGTGTGTGTGTGTGTGGGTGGGTACGAGGGTGTGTTCCAATCCGTTAACACTGGCATGTATAGCCAGAAAGACTAAACAGATGGACTCCGGATGAGTGAAGTGTTACTATACATCGACAGTGAGTTTTCGGTCTCCACCCAGTGATATAAACACTAAAGCTTCTCCTCCCAGCAGTCATGGCCCCTAAATGCACTGCTTCATTTTGTTTTAAGTATTGTTGTTTACCTTTATTAACAATACACAAATCATCCCTTGAATACATACAACAAATACCTGCAGAACTAAACAGGATATTTTTAATGTCTTTTTATTTATTTTTGACAGAGCACAAGCAGGAGAGGGGCAGAGGGAGAGAGGGACAGAAGATCCAAAGCAGGCTCTGCGCTGACAGCAGCGAGCCTGAAATGGGGCTCGAACTCACACGCCTCGAGATCGTGACCTGAGCTGAAGTCGGTTGCTCAACAGACTGAGTCACCAGGTGCCCCAGGATATTGTTAACAAAGGAAAATAATCACAACTTAGTGTACACATCTTTATACAAGCTATCAAGGAATGTACACCAGCCATTTTAATCACGTGATTGAGAACTAACAAGCTATAGTTGGAAATATTCTTTTTTTTTTTTTTTAATTTAAATTCAAGTTAGTTGACATGCCGTGTAGCCCTGGCTTCAGGAGTAGAACCAAGTGATTCATCTCTTACATTGACACCCAAGGCTCACACTGAAAAGTGCCCTCCTCAATGCCAATCACCCCTTCAGCCTATCCCCCCACCCGCCTCCCCTCCAGCAACCCCCAGTTTGTTCTCCGCATTTAAGAGTCTCTTATGGTTTGCCTCCCTCTCTGTTTTTATCTTATTTTTTCCTTCTCTTCCACTATGTTCATCTATTGTGTTTCTCAGATTCTACACATGAGTGAAATCGCATAATGTACCACTTTAAATTTCCCTTTCTGGGGCACCTGGCTGGCTCAGTTGGGAGAGCATCCAACTTTTGATCACGTGGTCATGAGTTCGAGCCCCACATTAGATATAGAGATTACTTAAATAAACTATAACATAACATAAAATAAAATAAAATAAAATAAAATAAAATAAATCTCCCTTTCTTCTCCGTAGCAGATTCCTTAATAAATAGCACCTTGAGCAGATTCCAGAACTTCCAGGTCACCTTCGGTTATTGAAAAATCCATTCCCTGAAAACCGGTGCAGCCACTCTGGAAAACAGTACGGAGGTTTCTCAAAAAACTAGGTATTGTGCTAAGCGAAGTTAGTCAGAGAAAGACAAATATCCTATGACTTCAGTCATATGAGGACTTTAAGAGACAAAACAGATGAACATAAGGGAAGGGAAGTAAAAATACTATAAAAACTAGGAGGGGGACAAAACAGAAGAGACTCTTAAATACAGAGAACAAACAGAGGGTTGCTGGAGGGGTTGTGGGAGGGGGTTGGGCTACATGGGTAAGGGGCGTTGAGGAAGGCACTTGTTTGGGATGAGCTCTGGGTGTTATACATAGGGGATGAATCCCTGGAATCTACTCCTGAAGTCACTGTTACACTATATGCTAACTCACTTGGACGTAAATTTAAAAATTAATTAATTAAAAAATAAATAAAATAAAATTAAACTTAAAAAAAAGAAAGAAAGAAAGAAAAAGAAAACTCCATTCCCTTTAAAGCTATAACGTCATTCCAATCTAAAGCTTTCCTTACCTTGTCACTGACCAAACTCCTGGATCGAGGGAGGCTGAAGCATGGTGGGAGGCAAGGTCTTGTTCTTTGAGCCCCCTTCACTCTTCGTCACCTCCGAGTGTGTGGTTTGATGGGGATGAGAGGACACGTCATCTTGCCTGTCTCTTCTTGGGAACAGATGAGTGTCTCGTACTGATCTGCCTGCTGATGTGGCCTTTTGTTGGCTGCGGCTGTCTCTGTTTTTCATTCCAACTTGTTATGGATACCCTACTTCATGGCGGGTCACCAGACACTCTATCTCTGCAGCATCGTGTGTATTCTTGGGAAAGCCTACAAGCCTGCCTATTGACCGGGTTCTCTGATGTGAGAGGTCTGGTCCCTCCTCAAAAGGAGTCTTTGGGCAAAGATGCAAATCCTCTTAGATAAAATTAGGGCAAAACCAATCAAGCTCAGTTTCGTTCCATAATGACCCCTGGAACTAAGGGAATTTTACATGTCTTTGTCACCAGATGGTTGCTCATTCCTTGGTTTTACTATCTCTTGCTGCCCTGCCAATTCTTTCCAGTTCTTTTCCTTGTTTCCTTCTCTTCCTTCTTTTCTTTTCATTCCTGAAGTGCAGAGCCATAAATTCACTCCTTGGGCAAAGATCTAACTAGAGAAGGAGATGCCAGTCTTCCCTTTGTGCACACCTTGTATTTTCAAGTGATTCTCTTCTCTTCCTCATTTTGCGTGGGAGTAGGAGGTGGGGGGCAACCACAGCAGTCCCGTTGGGCTGATAATTCACATTTATGATGATACTCTTTCTCCCTCATCAGTCTTAGCCTGATATTAGGGAGGAGGGAATGTGTATATCTGGAGTCCACAAATTACAGCCCATGGGACAAATCAGGCCCACTGCCTGTTTCTGTAAATAAAGTTTTATTGGAACACAGCCACGTTCATCTATTGTCTATGGTTGCTTCTGCACTACAAGGCAGAGTTGAGTATTTTTTTAATAGTCCCAAGCTGAGTGTGGAGCCTGCTTGGGATTCTCTCTTTCCCTCTCTCTCTATCTCTGCCCCTCCCCTGCTCTCATGCGCACTGGAGCTCTCTCTCTCAAAAAATAAAATAAAATAAAATAAAATAAAATAAAATAAAATAAAATAAAATAAAAATAAACGTTTTAGAAAAAGAAATAAACATTTTAGGAGCGTCTGGGTGGCTGAGTCAGTTAAGTGTCCCACTTGGGCTCAGGTCATGATTTCACAGTTCGTGAGTTTGAGCCCCGCATCAGGCTCTGTGCTGACAACTCAGAGCCTAGAGCCTGCTTCTGATTCTATCTACCTCTCTCTCTGCCCCTCCCCAGCTTGTGCTCTGTCTCTCTGTCTCTCTCTCAAAAATAAACATTAAAAAAAAATTTTTTTTAAGAAAAATAAACACTAAAAAAAGAAAAAGACTGTTTTTGCCATCTCTTAAGAATCTCTTATGGAGATTTATGACCCTAATTGTATGAAACTTAACACCCCTTTGACCACTCTCCATTCCATGGACAAGAGCTTAATCCTATTTAATATTTTGTTACAATTGCTTAGACACACACACACACACATACACACACAAACACACACTCCCCATTTGAAGTTTGACTCTTTGCTTGATACTTTAGTCTTTGGAACATAGACTTAAAGTCACCAAATAATATTACTTGAATTTTTTTTAAGATTTAATTTTTAAGTAATCTCTGCACCCGTTGTGGACTCAAACTCACAACCCTGAGATCAAGAGTCACATGCTCTGCCAACAGAGCCAGCCAGGCTCCCTAGTTGAATTATTTATAGCCAAGATTCAATGTGACTTTCAGAGACAGAGAGAAATAGAATTATTTCTTACTCTATCCCTCAAGAAACTTATGTTTGAGATCTCTGAATAACGAAGAATTAGCTAGCCCCTGACTTTGTTGATTTTCTTTACAGTATAGTGTTTCCTATTTAATTAATTTCTGCTACCTTTATAATTTGTTTTTCTACTTTCTTGGGTTTATTCAGTGTTCATTGTCTACTTCCTTTTTTTTTTTTTTTTTTTTTTAGTTCTATTTATTTATTTTGAGAGAGAGAGAGAGGCAGACAGAGAAGGAGAAAGAGAATCCCAAGCAGGCTCTGTATTGTCAACACGGAACCCGACAGGGCTTGGATTCATGAACCATGAGATCATGACCTGAGCCAAAATCAAGAGCAGAGACCTTAACCAACTGAGCCACCCAGGCGCCCCTGAACTCTTGCTTTTAAGGATGAGTCCAGGACCCTCATGCAGTTCCTATTTAAGATTTTTTATTTTGGTTTTGTTTTGGGTTTTCTGCAGCTTAGCTATGGTGTCTCTGGGTGTAGAATACTATTTGCCAAATTTCATTGACTTTAAAGTTCACTTTTTTCCTTCATGTTCTAATATTTCTGAAATCAGGATGCGTCTTACAACTAAAGGCCTTTTACAATAAGCTGCTGGTCAGACAGCCATCATGGTATGATTGTCATTGCCACATGGGCAAGCATGGGTTAAGCTTGGGTGACTTCAGGGCTTCCATAACCAATCTCTTTGGACTTTGACTTTTGTCCCCCAGCCCAGTCTTCAGCAAACTGTGGTTCACAGGCTGGCTGCCTATTTTTGTAGGCAAACTGTACAAAACACGGTAAAGTTTTATTGGACCTGTTTTTGTACAAGCAAACTGTAAAAAACGTTGTAAAATTTTATTGGAACACACCCACGCTTATTTGTTTACATATTTTTTATGACCACTTCTTTTTTTTTTTAATATGAAATTTATTGTCAAATTGGTTTCCATACAACACCCAGGGCTCATCCCAACAGGTGCCCTCCTCAATGCCCATCACCCACCCTCCTCTCCCTCCTACCCCCCATCATCCCTCAGTTTATTCTCAGTTTTTTGAGAGTCTATGAACACTTCTTTAAATACCTTTTTTGAATATTTTGATCTACATTAACAACCTCATTGATATTCTTTTCTGGTATTACTGCCTTTCTTTCTTTCTTTCTTTCTTTCTTTCTTTCTTTCTTTCTCTTTCTTTCTTTTTTGATAGATAGAAGAAGTGCAAACAGGAGAGAAGGGCAGAGGGAGAGAGAGAATCTTAAGTGCCATAGTCAGTGCAGAGCCAGACTCAGGGCTCAATCCCACAACACTGTGATCATGACCTGAGCTGAAATCAACTGGCGGATGCTCAACTGACTGAGCCACCCGTGCGTCCCTGCATACATTCTTTATTGCAGTTAAAAAAAATAATGACATAAAATTTACCCTCTTGACTATTTTTAGTGTATAGTTCAATAGTGTGAAATATGTTCACATGGTTGTAAAATAGATCTCCAGACCTTTTTCATCTTATTAGCCTGAAATTCTATATTCATTAAATAGCAATTTACCTTTTCCCCCCTTCCCCAGCCCCACAGAGTCACTTTCTATGTCTATGACTTTCCTTCCTTTTCAAGGCCGAATTTTCTCATCCACTTATCTGTCACTGGGCATTTGAGTTGCATTCATGTCTTCGCTATTAGGAGTAGTGCTAGTTAACATGGGGGGTGCAAACATCTCTAACCATAAACTGCTTTTGTACTGCAATGGTGGAATTGAATAATTATGACAGAGAACCAGAGACTATATGGTCTGCAACCCTAAAATATTTACCATCTGGACTCCTTTTTTTTAAATGTTTTAATGTTTATTTTGAGAGACAGACAGAGTGTGAGTGGGGGAGGAGCAGAGAGAGAGGGAGACACAGAATCCGAAGCAGGCCCCAGGCTCCGAGCTGTCAGCGCAGAGCCCGACATGGGGCTCAAACTCACAAACCCTGAGATCATGACCTGAGCCGAAGTCAGACGCTTAACCGACTGAGCCACCCAGGCACCCCTTAATATCTGGCCCCTTAAGAAAAGGTTCCAGACCCCTGATCTTAGGCCAGTAAGCCTCTCAGCTGTTTTTCTCAAATCACAAATCTCTGGACGTCCATTTCTCTGGTATCTTGGCTTACTAATGCCTCAACATCTTGCTGTGTCTTTCATGCTGTTAGAAAGGATGCATTTATATTTCATCCAGCTTCTTGGTTGTTTTCAGTAGAAGGGTTGGTCTGAATTGCACAGTCCATTAAAAAAGTAAAAGTCAGCTCTAGCACCTTTTAATAAATTCTTTTTCTCTTTAAATCAACCGGAATCAGTTTCTGGGAATTTTTTTTTTAACGTTTATTCATAATCTTTGAGAGAGAGAGGCAGAGACAGAGCGCGAGTAGGGTAGGGGCAGAAAGAGAGAAGACACAGAATCCGAAACAGGCTCCAGGCTCTGAGCTGTTGGCACAGAGCCCGATGTGGGGCTTGAACCCATGAACTGTGAGGTCATGACCTGAGCTGAAGTTGGATGCTTTACCCACTGAGTCACACAGGAGCCCCTCTAAATTTTTATTTTCATGCTCAGAGCGTCCCATGTTAGCCAGTAGAGGCCCTTCAAGGTGACTCTGGTGTCTTTGAAAGGTTCTCATCCTTCTTGGAGCACTACCCAATTTTCTGTGCCACCTTGTTTTGCAGACTTATCTTACACTTTCCCTGACCAAGCTCTGGAACTGGTCTTTTCTCCAAGGAGCTTTAGATTAGCTGAAATGTTAGCAAAGCCCAGGAACACATTGGTACAAGCAAGTCTTAACATCCAACTACAGTCTTTGTGCTCAATTGCAAATAGCAAGACTCTAATCTCAAAATAAGCCTTGCCTGACAGCCTCTTTTTTTTTTTTTTTAATTTTTTTAATGTTGATATTTATTTTTGAGACAGAGAGACACAGAGCATGAGCAGGGGAGGGGCAGAGAGAGAGACACAGAATCCGAGGCAGGCTCCAGGCTCCGAGCTGTCAGCACAGAGCCCGAAACTGCGAGATCATGACCTGATCTGAAGTCGGACGCTCACCCAACTGATCCACCCAGGCGTCCCCTTGACAGCCTAAACTTTGAACATATAAAGCACCATGATCACCGTGATAAGTCCACTTACCTCCTGTCAGCATACAAAGTTGTTACAATATTTTGCCTATATTCCCTATGGTATACTTTATACTTTATATCCCTGTGACTCATTTATTTTATAACTGGAAGTTTGTATCTCTTTTTCAAATGTTTATTTGAAAGAGAGTCAGAGAGAGGGGGAGAATCTCGAGGCTCCATGCTGACAGCAATATTTCTATTTTTAGTGTTTTGTGGAAACTCCATACTGTTTCCTATGGAGCCTGAACCAACTTACATTCCCACCAACAGTGCCCAAGGGTTCCCTCCTCCCCACATCCTCACCAATATTTGTGATTTCTTGTCTTTTTGATACTAGTCATTCTGACTGGCGTGAGGTGGTATCTCACGTGGTTTTGGTTTTGCATTTCCCTGGTGATTAGCGACGGTGAGCATCTTTTCGTGTATCTGTTGGCCATCTGGATGTCTTCTTTGGAAAAATGTCTATTCAGGTCCTCTGCCCATTTTCAAATTAGAGTGGGGGAGGGTTGTTTGTTTGTTTCTGGTGTTGAGTTGTATGTGTTCTTTATGTATTTTGGATGTTAACTCCTTATTGGATATGTCATTTGCAAATATCTTCTCCCGTTCAGTAGGTTGCACGTTTTGTTTTCTCGAAGGTTTCCTTAGCTGTCCAAAGTTTTTGACTTTGATGTAGTCCCAACTGTTTACTTTTGCTTTTGATGTCCTTGCCTGAGGAGATGATAAAAAAAAAAAAAAATGTATTGCTAAGACCCATGTGTAAGAGTTCATGGCCTGCGTTTTCTTTTAGGATGAACAGCCTAATCTAAAGGACCCTGTCTCCCTCCATGTCTGTTGATCTCTGTCACCTCACTTTGTTTTATTCTCTTCCCAGAACTGACTCACGGTCTAAAATTGTCTTGCTTGCTGATATATTCTTATAGTTTTTCTATCTCTTCACCGTGGCTATAAAAGATCTATCTGTTTAAATACACAGGAAAATTGCCAGCACGTGAAACTGGTACAATTTCTTTGCGAAATATATAAGTGAATAAGTGGAATCTTCTTGCTTAAAAATCCCATGAAAATACAACCTATTTCTTTACCCTTATTTTACATTTATGACTGTTTTTCCAATGGCATTTGCCCAGAGTCCCACCATTGCTTAGAAAAGTTTCTCAACTACATATCCAGATAGGAAAATTTGGATGCACGGTAATGACTACCCCGTTAGGGTTTTAGTAAATTTCCCACATTTTCCATATCTTTGCCTACCAGTCTACAATGTAGTCAAGTCACACTGTTGCTTTTTGTAACCGTATCCCCCATCAATCTCATGCTATTACTGTGGTTACTCTTTAAACCATTCTTCTTCCACTGGGTGGGTCATCTCTGATACGCAGCCATGCAAGTGGAAAGTCTAATTTAAACACTTCCTGTGGAGTCCTCTGTAAAGGCCACCACATGAATGCTAATTGTGGCATCTCCATGCCTGGGCCACTCCGAGGTATGCGGAAAGGGATCACCAAAGGTGTTGAGCACCAGAGTTTAAGCGTGTAGACGTGGCAGTAATCAGTGCTTTTCCTCCGAGCTCTTCGTGACCCAGGAAATCTGCTTAGTGAAATCCTGAGAAAATGAATCTAAATGATAGTTTTCCAGCCAGTGATCCATGAGGTGCAAGATGCACGTTAACCACCACGCACCCGTTTTCTCCTCCACATTTTCTTAGTGATATAACTATGGATCTACTCTTTTGTCTTCATCTTTTATCTCACTTCCATAGTCTGGAATAGAGAACTACAGAGTTTTCTTTTCCGTAGTAAAATTTTCATCAGGAAAAAAATCACTTGAGACCGGGCCCTTGCTTTCATTTGGTCTAATGTTCTACACTACACTACATGTTCTTGGGACTCACGTACTGTCTGCTCTGTCCTGGGCAAAGGTAAGAGGCAGCTGGCCACAGCTCTCAACACACAGCCAGCGTGGAATTAAAAACCAAACAAACCGGTTTC
Organism: Panthera uncia; assembly: GCF_023721935.1. NCBI lineage: Eukaryota > Metazoa > Chordata > Mammalia > Carnivora > Felidae > Panthera > Panthera uncia. Next base: position 16,982,254 of record NW_026057581.1, read on the forward strand.
GATAATTCAGCTTTGGTTCTGTAAGATGTTAACATTGGAAGTAGTGGGCTGAAGGATATACAAGAACTCTCTGTAATTTTTGTAACTTTTTTCCAAATTTAAAGTTATTTCAAAAAGAAAGCCCTCGAAAACCCTACCTTTTTGCTTTGCGCACCCGGCCTGAAGTTCACTAAGAATTCACTTTAACTGAAATAAATGGCCCCAAGTTCATAAAAAATTCACTTTAATCTTGCACTAACTTTCTCACCTGTTTCTCTTAATAGTCTCAGCTCCTGATCACATTATGCCCGAGATTCACCTCTACAGTTTGACACTGGATGCTGGCCATCACTTTCTGAATTTTGTTTTCTTTTCCCAAGCACCCTTTATTTTTGGAGCCCATTTATCTGATATAGCTCCTGGGATCCTTCCCAAGATGTAGGTCAGGCTTCCCGGGGCTCACAACAGGACTCTCATCTTCCAGATAGCTACCGTGGGTGCCCATCACTTTTAAGTTTGTAGGTTCTTCCCTCACGGAAGAATGAACATGGACAGCCCCTCACCCTCCTCTCAGAGACGTTGCTGACAGTCCTCCTTCACCAGTCAGAACTTGGCTCTGAGAGGTTGACCTCTGGTATGTTTCCCATTGGCGCTTAAGCCCTAAGCCACCCTGACCAGAAGAGGGAGTAGTTACAATAAGGAACCTTCCAGTTTAGTCATTAGTTTTCCCGACTCCAATTGTTTGCCTACTAGTCTGTTCAAAAGGATGCCTGATCCAGTTTCTCACTTGGCATAGACTGCTGCACTAAATTCTTACCGTTTAAAAAGATTAGGACCTTTTCCTCTCATTTTTTGAAACAATGTGTGCAAAGAAAAAAATTTTTAAAACCAAAGTCTCTCTTAATTGCATCAAGCAACGAAAAAGAGATAGCAACTGGGATAGCAACTGCCATATATATATATATATATATGGCAACCGAGATGTGTGTGTGTGTGTGTGTGTGTGTGTATTTAATTAGAATCATCATATATTTCAATGTATATTTATTTTCTGGCATTTTGATTCTTAACTCAATAAAGAGTATCTACCAGAAAGACCTACATCAGACCTCCAACATCGTGCACAGCAGTTAACGTGCTCTCTAATGTTGGGAACAACTCAAGGATATTGCTATCACTGCTACCATTTAAAATTGCATCACAGGGGCGCCTGGGTGGCGCAGTCGGTTAAGCGTCCGGCTTCAGCCAGGTCAGGATCTCGCGGTCCGTGAGTTCGAGCCCCGCGTCGGGCTCTGGGCTGATGGCTCGGAGCCTGGAGCCTGTTTCCGATTCTGTGTCTCCCTCTCTCTCTGCCCCTCCCCCGTTCATGCTCTGTCTCTCTCTGTCCCAAAAATAAATAAAAAACGTTGAAAAAAAAAAAATTAAAATTGCATCACAAATTTCTGCCAATGTAAGAAGACAAAGAAGAAGAAGAAGAAGAAGAAGAAGAAGAAACAGGTAGACTTAATACTGGGAAGGAAAAGACAAAACTGTTATTTATAGATAATTACCACAAAATGCGAGGTATAATATACTATGAAACTACTAGGAATAATGAAAAAGTTTAATAAAATCCATATACATGATCAAAATCATTGTTTTCTTTTATACTATCAACAACAACACAGAAATACACTTTAAAAATCCCTGCCATTTGCAACTACGTGGATGGAAACTGCAGGGTATTATGCTAAGTGAAATTAGTCAGAGAAAGACAAATATCATATGACTTCACTCATAGGAGGCCTTTAAGAGACAAAACAGATGAACATAAGGGAAGGGAAACAAAAAATAAAAACAGGGAGGGGGACAAAACAGAAGAGACTCATAAATAGGGAGAACAAACTGAGGGTTACTGGAGAGGTTGTGGGAGGGGGGATGGGCTAAATGGGTAAAGGGCTTTAAGGAATCTACTCCTGAAATTATTGTTGCACTATATGCTAACTAACTTGGCTGTAAATTTTTAAAAAATAAAAAATAAAATAAAAAAAAAAAATAAAGTAACTCTACCCCCAACAACTACACACTGAATCACATTGCCTTGAGTTGTTTCTTTTGTAGCTCATGTAACTTGTAAAAATTATCTTATTTCTATATTTGTTTACCTGTTTGTTTCCCCAGCCAAATAAAAATCATAAAGGAAAGGAAAAAAACATCCCATTCCCGGTAAGCACAAAGAACTCTTTAAAATACAGAGCAATAAACATAACATGATATGTGCAAGACTTACATAAGAAACACCTGTATTAGTGAAATAGGGACACTTGGGTGGCTTAGTTGGTTGAGCGTCCAACTGATCCCACGGTTCGTAAGTTGGAGCCCCACATCCAGCTTGCTGCTGTCAGCAGGAACCCTGCTTTGAATTCTCTCCCTCTCTGTCTCTGTCCCTTCCCCTCTTGTGCTCTCTCTCTCTCTCTCTCAAAAATAAATAAACCTTAAGAAAAATATATTAGTGAAATATGGGCGCCTGGGTGGCTCAGTCGGTTGAGCGTCCGACTTTGGCTCAGGTCATGATGTTGCAGTTGACGAGTTCGAGTCCTGCGTCAGGCTCTGTGGTGATGGCTCAGAGCCTGGAGCCTGCTTCGGATTCTGGGTCTCCCTTGCTCTCTGCCCCTCCCCCACTCACGCTCTGTCTCTCAAAAATAAATAAACATTTAAAAAAATTTAAAAAATACTAGTGAAATACATAAATGAGGACCTGAATAAATAGATGTATTCCAGAGTGCTGTTGTCAAGGTATAATTACCCCCAAATTAATCAATATGAATTCTGTGCAAATTCCATCAAAATCCTAACAGGATGTCTCAAGGGATTTGATAAACTGTTTCTAGCATTTGCCTGAAAGTGAATGAGCAAAGATTGCCATGAAAATGTTGTAAGGGATTCTTTGTCCTGTGCAGAGCAGAGATCTACTGTAATTTTTGAAATACGGTTTTGGCACATGAATAGCCCCAAACATCAATAGAACAGAGTAGATTCAAGAAAAAGACCCCCAAATATTGAGAATTTAGTACATAATCATATTGGCATTTCAAAGCAATGGGGGAAAAGATGGTATTTTGGGATAACTGGCTTTCCTTAGCAGAGTAAAAATTTAGGTGCCTACCTGAAATAAATTATAGATATTAGATGTACACACACACACACACACACACACTAGGTGCCACAAAATAAATTACAGATGGCTGAAATCCTGAAGAGTTAAACATAGAGGGAAAAATAACTATGAAAGAAAAAAAAATACAGGAAAATTTTTGTATCTTTTGTGTGGGGAACATGTTATAGGTGAGGTTCTCCCAAAACCAGGCTCTGAAATGGAAATTTGTGTGCAAGGGAGCTCTTCAGATTCAGTACTTATGGGGGAAGAGAAGGGATCAGGATTAGGTAAAGAAGCCGGGCTGAGATACAATTACAATGAAGCCTCATCCAGGCACTGGGTGCAGGCTGACCCCCATGGGGGAGGTGACCGGGGATGCAGGGTGGCTCTCTTAGGCTGAGAGTGACCCTCAGAGAGGGCTGCCAGCTTCAGTCCCGAGGAGATCTCATTTGTGCAGTGCACAATCCACACTTGAGCAGCATGGATCAATTTCTTCTTGTACATTTGGGCAGCAGCTCCTCCAAGATCCCACAAGTATCTTTTCTTAGGGAAAACTTACAAAGGGAAGATTAGTAGAATGACTTACAGCTTCCACTGCTGCCGCTGGTCTTGAAGCCATAACTGATACTCAGTGTCTCCTTCTCTTTCCCAGTCCAGATTCCCCGTGTCCTTCACCAGAACCCCAGCGAGTTTGGATGGCTTACTTGTTGAGGTGAGCCAGACCCTCATCTGAGGGTCCGAGCCTCTGATCACTATGCACTTCTTTTTTTTAATTAAAAAAAATTTTTTTTAACGTTTATTTATTTTCGAGACAGAGCACAAGTGGGGGAGGAGCAGAGGGAGAGGGAAACACAGAATCGGAAGCAGGCTCCAGGCTAAGAGCTGCCAGCACAGTGCCCGACGCGGGACTCGAACTCACGAACTGCGAGATCATGACCTGAGCCGAGGTCGGACACTTAACCGACTGAGCCGCCCAGGTGCCCCCGATCCCTATGACTTTTCATGCCATGGCTATTGTATTCATTTGTCCTCAAAACCGAATAAGGGGGGGCGCCTGGGTGGCTCAGTCGGTTAAGCAGCCAACTTCGCCTCAGGTCGTGATCTCGCGGTCCGTGAGTTCGAGCCCCGCGTCGGGCTCTGTGCTGACAGCTCAGAGCCTGGAGCCTGTTTCAGATTCTGTGTCTCCCTCTCTCTGACCCTCCCCCGTTCATGCTCTGTCTCTCTCTGTCTCAAAAATAAATAAACATTAAAAAAAAAATTAAAAAAAAAAAAAAACCTGAATAAGGGACATAGATGCTTGCACATTCTGCAGTGCCAGAAAATAAGAAAGCGTTCAAGGAAAAAGCCCAACAGTGATGGGAGTGTGTCGAAGAGAGGCAGGAACGACGTGAAAAGAATTACCTCTGGCCAAAGCTGAAACAGTTGGGGGGGGGGGGGGGAAGAGGGGAGGAGTATTGGATTATAACCTGAAGTTTAAAATAAATATCTACGAGCCTCACTGATATAAATATTCGAATGAACTGGGGGAATTGACAAATCTCTCTTTTAAAAAGAAGTTTATTTTTCTTTATTTTGAGACAGAGATAGAGAGCAAGTGGGGGAGAAGCAGGGAGAGAGAGGGAGACAGACTCCCAAGCAGGCTCTGTGCTGTCAGCGCAGAGCACGAAGCGGGGCTTGAACTCAGGGACCATGAGATCATGACTTGAGCCGAAATCAAGAGTCGGACGCTTACCTGGCTGAGCCACCCAGCTTCTCGGAGACAACTCTCTTTTATAGAAGAATTCCAAATAATTGATGTGGGTATTCTACTCTAAAGAAGGTGGGGCTCAACTCCCCATTCCTTATATACAGGCTGCGAATAATGATTTCCTTCCAAAGAGTACTTACTGAGTGGAAAGGGGAAAAAAGAGTAACCTTACAGTGGAGAAACATGACAAACATTACTTAAGTCAGGTGATCAAGGTTAACCTCAACTCTGATAAGTCATGTACCCTTGATATGATGTACCCTTGATATGATGTGATGGAAATGGCACTTAATCTCTGTGGTCTTCCTCCTCCAGTCTAACCATGAGCAAAACATTGGACAAAACCACGGTGGGGGCGGCGGCGGGGGGGGGGGCACTTTACAAAACACCTGACTAGTACACGTCAAAATCGCCAAGGTCATCGAAAACAAGAGAAGTCGGCAAAACGATCATAGCCTGATGACCAAATGCCATGTGGCCTGCTAGATGGGATCCTGGAATCAAAAAAAGGACATTAGGTAAAAATTTAGGAAATCTAAATAAAATGTGCCATACTAATGTAATATGTTGATAGCAGGGGAAGCTGAGTTAGGGGGTATATGGGCACTTTCAGTGCAACCTGCAATGTGTCTGTAAAACTATTCTGAAATGAGAAGTTTATTTATTCTTATGTATTTATTTATTTTTTTAAGATTTTATTTTTAAGTGGGGCGCCTGGGTGGCGCAGTCGGTTAAGCGTCCGACTTCAGCCAGGTCACGATCTCGCGGTCCGTGAGTTCGAGCCCCGCGTTGGGCTCTGGGCTGACGGCTCGGAGCCTGGAGCCTGTTTCCGATTCTGTGTCTCCCTCTCTCTCTGCCCCTCCCCCGTTCATGCTCTGTTTCTCTCTGTCCCAAAAATAAATAAAAAACGTTAAAAAAAAAAATTAAAAAAAAAAAAAAAAAGATTTTATTTTTAAGAAATCTCTACACCCAGCCTGGGCCCGAACTCACAACCCCGAGATCAACAGTTGCACGCTTCACCAACTGAGGCAGCAAGGTGCTGCTTTGCACATATTTAAAATAAATTAAAAAAAAATGCTAGAAGAATTATCTTGTGAAGCTTGGTCTTTGGTGCATATTACCCAACTATCGAATAAAGATACACCATAGCCCCAAAGGTGGAAAACAATATATTAATTTATTTCCAAGACAATAACATGGAACATCATGAAAAACAAGGATGGGTTTAGAAGTTTCAGCCATCCCTGGAGGCTAGTGGAAACCCACTTGCCCAAACACTACAATCTTCCAATATTAAGGTTTTTAAGACACAGAGATGGACCAACGACAGACATGTAAACATCTTCTATTCCCAAAGGCTTCTCGTTCTAGAGGAGAACGATCCAGTGTAAAACGTGTCTTCTTCTCAGGTGGGGTCATTTAAAGAAGTTGAAAGAAAAGATGATTTTTAGACTCATTAGCTCCAGATGGGTTCCTTATGCTTCAACCCTTTACCACTTTGCACAGTTCTGTCTTTTTCAGTAGCTGGACAAAAATAAGGCTTTACTTCAAAGGCATTCCCTTAAATACAACGAACATTCAACAGACACAGTGAGAGGAAAAAAGGCAAAACCGTGTTAAGGGTATCATTAGCTGTAGTTAACTTTTTTTTTTGGTGAGAATAAATAAATATTAAGGAACTCAATGGATGTAGGAATACAAAAGTAGACTTCACATTTTTCTGACGTGATAGGACATTTTCTCGTATTAACACTGACACTGCTCTTAAAACCTACCCTCTCTGGTATACTAACTACGGCTTTATTTCACCTTCTCAGGAAACTGAACTAAGAAGACCAATAAGAACATCCCAATCCTCAGAGAACTTGTTTCCTAATGCTTATCAACAACCTCTCTAAGCCTTGCTTAATTTATCTGCAAAATGGGGGTAATCGTGTGAGCCTCCCAAGAGTGTTTGTAAGGTTTTAATGCAATGAGCCTGTTAACAGGCCTCAGCTTCGGTCTATTCCTTCCCTTCTTTCTTTGGAATGGTCTCTGATTTAGACCCTCATTTCTGACTACTCAGATCCCTGGCCGGACAGCCCAAACTACGACCCTGGATGTGAATGCGTTAAAATACAAGCAATCTGTGAGATTCTCTAGAGCAGCCTTCCCCACATGGATGCTATTATCAAGAATTTCAGACGCAAGTAGCTTCTGTCTTACTTTTCTCCCTGTCTCAAGCACATATCTGGTGTGTAACAGACGCTCAAGAAATATTTACTGTGTGCTGAGGGAACGAATTGGGTAAGAGAACGGGACAAGGGATAAGCGACAGAGAAGCTCACTCACAGCTGAAAGCTCTTAAAAATCTAGGCACTCTTATCAGCACCAAGCATTGTAAAGCTACTCAGAAAATACTCTGGAGTCCTTAAAGTGTCTCGGCATAGAGTCTGGATTCCATTTTGCAGGTAAGATCACTTTGGTGGGGGGTGGAGGGTGGTGATCCAAGAGGCGAGTGATTCATTCCTGAGGGTTAGAGACTTGGGAAGAGAGCCATGCAACAGCACCTCAGTTCTAGAAATATCTTCCTTCTGTGGGAACTTTTTAGCATTCGCCATGGAAAACAATGGAAGAGGGACCAGAGTACATTCTGACCCACAAGAAAGGTCCTGTTTCCCTGGGGTCCCTTTGCCGAAGCAGCCGCCAGTGACTGCTGTCTGATAGCATATCCCGACTCTTGTTAACGACTTTACATTCTGTACAGACCTTCAGACACGGTAAGCTCACTGTGCTCGTGTTGAAACTCAGGAAACACGATCTAGTTCTCCATTCTAGCAGCTCAGGTTTTAAAGGAGATTGCTGAGGTGCCCAGGAAGCTGTTTCTATGCCCGGGGGGCCGCTGAGCAAAGAGGAGGGGTATCCATGAACGCGTGGCTATGGGTCTGGCATAAGAGATTCCTTCTCCGGGGAAACACAGTTCCTATTTTCCTAAACAGTATTATCTATAGCTCTCCTTTCCGTGAGAGCATCTCTCTCTGATGAGTATCTGGTGCAAAGGTCTGACGCCAGTTCCACTGGCCAGGGATCCGATCACGAGCCCGACGTGGAATGACCGTTAAGAGAAGGCCAGGATGCCGAACGTGCCAGCATCGACCTGCGCAGCCCTCCTGATTGCACAGTTCCCAGTGCCCGGCGGGGGTTGTAACACATAATAACCCGGCCAGGTCCTGCAGCCGTGACCTCGCGGCTACAACCGTTACCGTAAGCGGGGCCGGGTTCTCTCACGAAGAAAAGGCCGCGGCTGCCCTCCGATCACGGGTTAGAGTGGCTCAGAAGTACCAGCTGGGCTGGATCACGGTTTCGCTCTGATTCAGGGTTCTTTCTCGAAGCCTCAGTTCCAGGCATTCCACAGTGAGGGGGTACGTAGTCAGCTCAAACTTGTTAGCAAAGAGGCTGGGCGAATTGATCAACCACTTCAAGTCCCCGTTTCCATAGATACAAATGCCGTGTACGTAGCGGCCTGCAGAGGAGAGAAGAAACCGTCAGAACATGCCTGGTCTGGAAAGCTGGGGGTGGTGAAGGGGCGCAGCGGCAGAGTGGGGCCTGTCTACTGAGTAGCTAACGCTGTGCCCGGTGCTCTGGGACTCCGTATGACACGGGGTCGTGTCGGCCCGGCCCACAAGGAAGTGAAACCCCTTCTGGAAAGCTAAGGGGGACACATTGGTGCTTGAACAACAGGAGGGTTCAATGATATGAGGCAAAAGCGGCCACAGGCATCGTGAGACGATTCATGTGTTCTGGCCTGAGGGTTATGGGTAGGAAGTTCCATAAGCGGACGGGTGGGAGAGGTCTTTCTGGGAGGCACCGGTCAGACCTCTTCTTTGAGCCGGGGCTTAGTCTCTCCAAGTGCTTACGTTCGTCTCCTCTTAGAGGAGAATCAACCCCACTGATGTGACATGTCTCCACACGCCAGCTTGACTCCCCTCCCAATCCCTGCCACGTCTTTCCCGTGACACCCACATCACTCCTATTTTTTCAGCGCCCTGGGAATTTCTCCCCCTTTCTCTCACAGCCCCCACCCCTGGTAGCAACTCTGGCAGCTGCACCTTCAAGATCGTCGCAGAATCTGATCGCTTCGCACCGCGTCCGCTACTCCCGTCCCGGCCTGTGCCACCTCTATCTTCCTGCCAGAACTGTCACAATAACAACTGGGTTCTACTGTCCCCACCTCCGCCTGTTGGTATGTTCTCAGCACCACGGCCACGGGGACTGTTCTGCTCGCAAGCACACCATGATGTCGCCTCATCTCATGTGCACGCACAGCCCAAATCCCAGCAATGGCATCGAAAGCTCCTGAGTCTGGCCTTTGACCTCCGGCCCCTTGCTCACCTGATTACAATGCTTCCCAACGCTGCTCATTCACTCCGGCCGCAGTGGCCTCCTTGCTGCCCGCCCCCCAACCCCCCCACCGCACACCAGGCATGTTCTACCTGAGAATCCACATAGTTCTTCCTCCCCAGGCAGCCCCCTTCCGTCAGCTTCCGCCAGACCTCTCGCAGACTCCCTCTCTCACCACCCCAGGTATCTGCCTCAAGGCCGAGTTCTCAGGGAGGCCTCCTCTGACCCCCTTCCGCCTTCCCCAATTCATTTTTCTCTTGGCTCTCACTGCCAACGGATAGATTGGTATGTCAGGGCCACGAACGCAAATATTTGGCTTATTGTCTTTCTCCCTGGCCTGGGATGGAAGGTCCAAAGAGCTGGAACCGGAGGCCCTTTTGCTGTCCTCTCTGTCCCAACCTGCATCCGGGACAGTTCCTGGGAAGTATTAGGTGTTAAATTAATAGCTGTTGAATGAAAGGATGGAGACGAATGAGTGGAGAGTTAGTGGAAGGACAGAACTTGGCCGGCGGGGGGGGCGGGGGGAGGTGGCATCAGGGGCATGGATGGTGGCTTCATTTGGGGAAAATGTGCAGGGGGCAGATTTTCTCTACAAGAGAGAATTTGGTTGGCAAGGGGGTTAGAAAAGGAATGGGAGGAAGTTGAACCTCTTTTCTAGAGGTTTCTTGGCGCGCACTGGAAAGACTACGGTTGACTGACTTAAACTGAAGGGCTGGGCCTTTTTTAATCCCATAAATAGGGAGAGTCTTTGAAGAGTTTTGAATGGAAGAATCAGAGGGTAAATTGGGCTTTAGCAGCATTAGTTTTACAGAGCTTTGCAGGGTACAGTTAGAAATCCACCACGAGGCCACAGTAATAACATAGACCAGAGAGCTGGTTCCAAGTTCATGGCGTTGGCATGAGTGGGAAAGGAAGGGTAATCGAAACAGAACAGAGAGAGGCTGACAGGATTAATGTCATTAATCGTGATTCATTTAATACAGCTGGCAGGAAGCACAATAGAGAGGGGAAATGGATGGGGGACAGAAGCCAGAGTAGTGGGCAGTCGGAGATAACTGGGGAGTGAGAACGGAATGCAGGTGCATAAGGACACCCATGCTTAAGAAAACAAAGTGGAGAGACCATTTCAGGGCGCGTGAACTAGAGGCTCACAGACAACGGGGTCTTCAGGCTACAGGCGATCATGACACTGAAGGAGAAGGAAAAGGGCCAGCACGAGGGCACCACTGGGACGCAAGAAAACAAGGGGATCCCTTAAGGGAAACCCGCACATAACCGAGACCCCGGATGGGGACCCTGGTTGTGGGGATGGGTGACTTTTCCTTCTCGGGACAGGAAGGAACAACGAGAAGCATGTGTCCAAAATACCCTGAGATGGTGGAAGGGGACGGCATGACAATCCGGTAAGGGGATTTGGGTCACGTGTCTTGAAAGTTCTTCCTCAGGTTGAAACTGTTACCTTTTGGGGTCCGAAAGGCCGTTTGGGCATAGGATTGAGAGTTCAAAGCAAGCAGGAAAGATGAAAAGAAGTACGTCGGGAAGGGCACCGGGACAGTTCTGGAACAGTCCCCAGCAATGCTCTGGTCAGGGAAACACAAATGGCCAAAAGCAGATGGTGGAAGTGATTCCATGTGTGAGTTGGCCTTGTAGGGTCAAATGGCAGGGGAGCCTGGTTTGTTCGTGAGAACAGCAGGGGACGGCTGATCCAGTATAGAGGCTGGAAAAGGAGTCCTCAGAAGGATGCTAGCAGAAGGAGGAAGCTGGGACCGTTGAAACTCTGGCAATCCCAATTTTATTTTATTTTATTATTATTTTTTTTAACGCTTATTTATTTTTGAGACAGAGAGAGACAGAGCATGAACAGGGGAGGGTCAGAGAGAGGGAGACACAGAATCTGAAACAGGCTCCAGGCTCTGAGCTGTCAGCACAGAGCCCGATGCAGGTCTCGAACTCACGGACCACGAGATCACGACCTGAGCCGAAGTCGGCCGCTTAACCGACTGAGCCACCCAGGCGCCCCAATCCCAATTTTAAAAAAGCAAACACATCGGGGACTTAGGTGGCTCCGCCGGTTAAGCAACCGACTCTTGATTTCGGCTCAGGTCATGACCTCAAGGTTCGTGGGTTGAGCCCCGCGTCGGGCCCCACACTGCTTGGGATTCTCTCTCTCCCTCTCCCTCTGCTCTTTCCCCCTCCTCTCAAAATAAATATGTAAACTTAAAATAATAATAATAATAATAAAGCAAACGCATTTCAAACAACAACACATTTTAGGTGTGGGATATAGCAATAAACAAATTGGTCAAAAATCCTAACCCTCTTGGGGCTTCACTTCTGTTCTGGGGAGAAAGACAGTAAAGATATAAAGTCTGTAAGTCAGTGAAGAAAACCAGCCGAGTAACAAGAAATTGTCACCAGAGATGGGAGCTCCAAGTTCCAGACCGTAGAGCTAGAGTATTCTCTGTGATTCTAAGGGCCTATAAAGTTGGTGCGCATCCACGGGTTTGGAACAAATCCACCACTCACGACCAAGGGGGAAAGGTCCGGATTGTACTCCAGACTTGCAAGCACTGTTCTGCCTCCTCTGGGTTATGTCTTTTCTTTTCCCCATCTAGTGGTTTGGGGGACAAACTATTTTTAGGTTCGGAACCATATCAGGCTTTCAGATGTTCATCGGCATCACAGGCACTAAGAGAAGAAAAATGAGACATTTGTCTCAGAGGCTTGGGCTACCCAAGCTGTGTACCCTCTGCAGGTTCCTGGCTTGGAGCTACTCTCATGGGCCCACCTGTCGTGTGATAAGTAAAGGTCCCTATAAAAATGGAAACCTGACCAGCTGGTACCTTGTCTATGGGGTAGGGCCTGGATACAGGTGAGGACAAGGAGAATGAGAGTAAGGTTCTAGGGAGGGGCAGGGCTTGGTGCTGACACACAGAACAGAAGCTTCCGTGGTAGAGGCCAGAGGCGCAAAGTAATGACGTCACAGGGGTCCCTGCCGTGGCGGCTGAAGTCTTCCAGTGTTACAGCTGGAGAGGAGGTGGAGAAGCAGATCAGGTGACCACAGCAGTCCCACAGGGAGGACGACAGGGTTACAGGAGGACTGTGGAAAAGGCAACACATCTCAAGTATTGGGACCTCGACTAATGGCCATGGTCTCTTTTCTAAAGAAGTCCCCCAGAGATCAAAGAGCAAAGCAACCTTCTCTCCACTCTCTTCCTGCTCCAAGGAGGGCAGGCTGTGATGAGAATGCAGGCAGGGGGCGGGAGATGTCCTCTGGGGAAAATGTGGGCTGATTAAGGTAAAGAGATGAAGACGCTGAAGAGCAGGGTGTACGGGACGAGAGCGTGTTACCATCTTCAGCGGATGGGGACCTCAGGAAGACACGAGAAGGGGGTGGGGTGTAAATCTGAGACAGAGCCTTTAAAGAGGAAATCAAGTGAAAATGAGGTCACACAGGATGGGCCCTGATTCAATATGGGTGGTGTCAGTATAAAAAGAGATTGGGACAGAGACGCACACAGAAGAAAGAAGACCACATGAGGACCCGGGAAGAAGGCGGTATCTCTAAACCTCTCAGAAGAAACCAAATCTACAGCCACCTTGATCTCGAACTTCGAGCCTGCAGAACTGGGAGGGAATAAGTTCCTGTTATTTAAGCCATCCGGTCATTCATCCTAGTGAATGAATACCATGCTGAGTAGGTACCAGACAGTGTGAATGGAACGTATGCCAAGGGCTGATAAAAACACTTCTTTAGAAAGTTCTATCGCAGGGTCGCCTGGGTGGCCCGGTCGGTTAAGCGCCCGACTCTGCGTTTCGGCCCAGGTCGCGATCTCACGGTTCTCGGGTTGGAGCCCTGTGTTGGACTCTGTGCTGGCAGCGTGGAGCCTGCTTGGGTCTGTGGTGAGACCATGACGTCACTTCTCATCCTGACCACTTCCCCTCCTCACCACCGCACTCCCAAAAGAAAGAGAAATAAATCATGTGAAGACAGCAGAAACTAGCAAGAAAATACCATTATAAGTCGAGCCCACCTCTCAACCCCCTCAGGAATCATGAGCTGGAGCATGTCGGCGAGACCCCGAAGTCTCCTTTTCAAGGCCCATGTCTTCAAGCCTCTAGCTACTCCGGGAACTCGGATTGTTTTAAATACACAAGCAGTTCTCTCCGCGAGAACCCCTGTATTCCACAGCTACCTCCATGCCAACACCAACAAGCAGTGTGGCCTCAAAGAGTGAAGTGAGTGCCTCACCATGGCAGCCTCCGTGTTTATCTTCCATGTCCATCCACTTTATAGCCCTGAGGTTACCGGTCCACGACGCATTTGGCATGGAGCCCGGGACACCTGGAACATTGATAAGGGAGAAAAGCAGACATGAGAACCAAGACAGCAGGGTGTCGATTGCATCAGTGAAGCCTCCACATCATGTTCACTTTTTCACTACGTTATCTTTCGCGTTAGATTTTCCATCACTGGTGCAAGACCTCAGAAGCTCGTGGTGTGAGTAGCTGGTGGTTATGAGCTCTGCCTTGCTACCAGTAAAAATACATACGCACATATAGGTGTTTTTTCATAATGTGTGCCCAAGCCTGCAAAATAGAGGTTAAGAAATACCGTAGCAGGAAACCGTAATGCAGATGGACAAGTTGAGGAGTTTTGGGTCATCTCTCAATGGCCTTGAGCTGAATTCACTTTCAATCCTAATATCACAGCTATTTCGGACTTTCCATGTGACCTCGATCTTAAAATGAAAGCTCAGGAAACAGGCTACCCTAGGTGCTAAGCACTAATTAAGTGAACTTGCAGTATGAGGCATACAGAAGGGAAATATCTTGCTTACTACATATAAACTCAAACAAATCCCTTAACACACGATCCTTCTTTATTTGTTAAAGTGCTTCTTGAGCATTTGGTGTTGCCGAGCATTGTGTGAGGCCCTGGGAACAGAGAGAGAGGAGACAAGACGTGATTGCCGGTCACCCAAAGAAGATGAACAGTTGACCCCAAGCAGGAAGTTGTGAGCTTTGAGTTTTTCCTAGGAAGACTGGTGTGCCCTGACCTCCCCAACTTCTCTATTTCTTTCAGGTGTTCTTTTGGCCAGACGTTTAGTTGCCGACCCACTACCCAATTAGTTACCGGATTCACCTCTGAAAAGTAAGAAGCCTTGGAAAGAGGAGAGGACAGCTCTAGAGGTCACCATCTTGCTAAGCAGGGCTTTTCCTCCTTGGCATTATTGACACTTTAGGCTGGATAATTCGTTGTTGTAGGGCCTCTCCCGGGCATTGTAAGAGAGCAGCATCCCTGGATTCCACCCACCAGATGCCACTAGTACACGCCCCCCAGTTGTGACCATTAAAAACATCTTCCGGTGTTGCCAAATGTCCCCGGGGTCGGGGGTGGGGGGGCAGAACTGCCCCATTTGAGAAACACTGTGCTAAACTATTTTAAATAACCCTCTCCATCTCAGTAACTTTTGCCTACTCCTATCGAATAGTTTTACCCCAAGGTTCCCATTATTGGAAAATAAGTACGTGGGAATCAAATGCAAATACAACAAAAGAAGAAATATTTTGCTTCATAAGAGCTCCGGCAATTTTCACCAGTGCGCAATGCAATCTGAATGTGATTCTAATGTATTGACACAGGTATGACATGTGTACCCAAACGGTAACAGTCCCTCCCTACAAGATCTGGTAGGCTGAATAATACCACTCCCCTCGACATATGCTCAAAGAAGTCCGAGTCCTAATCTCTGGAACCTGATAATATGTTATGTTACAGGTGAAAGAGAATTCAGTTTGCTAATCAGCTGACCTTAAAATAGGGAGATTATTTTGAATTATCAAGGTCAGTGCAATGCAATCACAAGGGTCTTTAACAGTGGAAGAGGGAGGTAAAGAGTTAGTCTTTTTTTTACTATTTAAAGGTAGAGGAATGGGGTAAGGACCACGGTCATTAGAAGCTGAAAAAGGCCCAGACCCTACAGAAAGGAACGGAGACCAGCCAATGTTTTGGTTTTAGTCTGGTGAGACTGTGTCAGAATTCTGTCCTACAGAACTGTATCATAATACATCTATGTTGTCTAAGCTTCTAAGTCCGTGGTAGATTGTTACAATGGCAAATAGAAAACTAATACACATACTAACTAGACAAAAACTTACTCAAGATGATAAGTATTTTTTCATAAGAAAAAAGAAACTGGGCAAGACCAATAATTTTCAAGAAGTTTAAGTGGATTGGGCACATAAACATGTTTCCTCTTTAAAAACACTAATAAAAATGTGCATCTTCAGAAGAAAAAAGCTCTGTTCTTCTGCCCTGATGTCACATGATAATTATATGATGTTCTGAATCAAGAATTGTACCAAGGTCTCCCAACCAAAATTAAATTATGCAAGCCTTTCCTGTAAATAGCATGAATCCTTACCCCCAAGGGCTCACTATAAGACTGATTCTTTTTTTCTTGTTGCCAAACTTGAAAAGTTTGCTTATAAATCTTGAGTAGTGAAGAAAAACAGTATTTATTAAGTAATAATTTTTCCTATTGCTTTGATTTGCATTTATTACTTTAAAAACTACTTTAGCATTTGCCTTTCCCAAAAGAAACTTCTTTATTTTGTTCTTAGTACACATTTTAAAAGAATTCAGAATAAAACTTGCCTTGGTTGAGTTGGGGGTTGGGGGGAGGGCCGTCCAGAAAACAAAGAGATAATTTGGTATATTTAATTGTGTCAGCAAGATTAGCTGACCTGGACGTGATTTTTTTATGATTGTTTGTTTATTTGTTTTTATTAACTTTTTTTTTAGGGGGGGAGGGGCAGAGAGAGAGGGAGACAGAAAATGAAGCAGGCTCCAGGCTCCGAGCTGTCAGCCCACAGCCTGACCTGAGCTTGAACTCACGAAACACAAGATCATGACCCAAGCCAAAGTTGAATGTTCAACCGACTGAGCCACCCAGGTGCCCCTACATGGATGTGATTTTTATGAGTCTATTTTGATTAAATAACTATAGCAGAAGAGGGTGAAGAATGCATTGCCACGAGAAAAAGTCCCTACCCTCCTTTACATTACATTTTTTTTTTTACAAAATGAGATATTTTTTCCCTCTCCTTTTCGTTAATACTGTTCACCAAAAACTGACTCTTCCTCAGAAACACATTCCTTATTTTAGAGATAAGATGGTGACATTTACAATTAATGACTGCTGTCTTTTTTTTTTTTTTTTTTCCTTAATGTTTATTTATTTTTGAGAGAGAGACAGAGGGTGAGCAGGGCAGGGGCTGAGAGAATGGGAGACACAGAATGGGAAGCAGGCGCCAGGCTCTGAGCTGTCAGCACAGAGCCCAACACGGGGCTCAAACCCACAAGCTGTGAAATCATGACCTGAGCTGAAGTCAGATGCTTAACCGACTGAGCCACCCGGGCGCCCCATAATGGCTGCTTTAATGTCTTTAGAGTAAACACATAGCACATGTGAACTTCCTGCTCATGAAATTATAAACCTCAACTTCTATACTTTCTATTTAATGACAAATCTCCAACATGCCTGTTTAAATACTACTCATATTCATGCCTACAAAAATTATAGTTTGAAAAATAGAATCGGAGAGGGGCGCCTGAGCGGTTTGGCTGGTTGAGTGTCAGACTCTTGATTTCGGCTCAGGTCATCATCCCAGGGTTGTGGGATCGAGCCCCGAGTCAGGCACTGCACTGAGTGGAGCCTGCTTGGGCTTCTCTCGTTCACTGTCTCTTTCTGCCCCTCCCCAGCTCACGCGCGCGCGCGCTCTCTCTGTCTCAAATACATAAAATGAAAAAAAAAATTGAAAGGAAAAAAGTAGAACAAAGGAGACGGACAAAGTCAAATTCTATTTTGTCTTTTCTTGCAAAGAATGCTTCCTGAGACACAGGAATAACTGGCAGGAGTGGGCAGAGCCCCTAGCGTTGCAAGTGTGGTGGTTGTCGGACTGGGCACCCCCTTGGTGCTTGTTAGAAATGCAGACTACCAGGCCCCACCCAGACATCCTGCACCAGAATTGGCATCTTCACAAGATCCCCAGAGGATCCTGGCACATGAGGAAGTCTGAGAAGCCCTGGGTTTTCACCGACATTGCAAAGAAGACAGAGCTCCTGTGTCTCCTTGCCTTGAAGTCCCTCCCTCAGCCTTCAGCAGGTTTCCAGTTAGCTTCTCTCTCCCCTTTCCTCACACTTTGCCCTTGGGAAGGAATCTCGTACTGTGTACCTTCCATCCTTTGGTTAATTTAACAAACTCGTCCCCATGGCCAGGAATACATGCGTTTGAGAAGACCTCTCAAGTCACTTTCTTGGAGATGATCAGCCTCCTCCGTGTGAGGAGAAGCCATGTTGAACAGAAGACCAGTCTGCACTGTGCCTTGACTTCACAGCATTTGGCCCACCGGGGATTTTCAGTCAATGTTAAAGGGGTCAATGAGTGCCCATGGTCAAGGGTTGCCCCTCAACTCGGTCTTCAGGGATGGCGGTAGGACCGTTTAGCTTGGGTGTCGACAGGACAGGCCTGCTTGCTACCTTGGTTTTCCAACAGGCCACTGTACTTTAAGGTGTAATCATGTTCTACCTCTTGATATCAAAAAGTACTTATTCAATTCTCTCAGCCAAGGCCAACCAGCTTCAGTTTGCCTTCCAGCAATTGTTTAAGTGGCCACCAATCACTTATTCTCCACATCCGTCCTACTGGTGCAACTAGCTTCGGCAAGTGATAAGACCCTCAACAAGACTTCTGGTCACAGCTCGAATATCAGCTCAATGTGAATACTTTGCAGGCATCGCTTGATTATTATTTTGAGGAGATAATGGCAAGCAAGAGACTGAATGGTCTAAATGTGCCATGTGACCACTATTCAGTAACTGAAGGGGCCTTGGGTTAAAACATACATGGAGACCCCAAAGCTACTGATCCCATCACTTGGGCCAACGTCCAGATGCTCCTTCTCTTCTAAAAGTGTCCACTAAGCATAACTATTTCCTGTTTTTCTCCCAGAGATTGACCCAAGGCAGAATCATCTACCACCCCCCTCCCCATGGAACACACTGGCCTTCCCGCTGGGATTGGGGAACTTAATTATTATCCCAGCTTTGTTGCTAACCAGCTATGTATGCTGGAAAACCATTTAACACCACATAGTCTCTCTTTCAAATGAAGCATAGATCACATCAGTGGTTGTTCAACCTTTTACACATTTTTTAGAATTTTATTTTATTTTATTTTTTTGAGAGAGAGAGAGAGAGAGCGCGCACACATGTAAGCACAGGAGAGAGAGAGGGAGAAGGACAGAGAGAATCCCAAGCAAGCTCAGTGCGGAGCCTGACTCCAGGCTTGATCTCACAACCATGAGATCATGACCTGAGCCAAAATCAAGAGGTGGGACGCTTAGCCCACTGAGCCACTCAGGAGCTCTGATTTTTCAACCTTTTAGATTGCAATCTACAGAAAAACTATTTTATTTTATTTTCAGAGAGAGAGAGAGAGAGCACAAGCCAGGCAGGGGGGAGAGAGAATCCCAAGCACGCTCCAAGATGTCAGCGCAGAACCCAAAGGGGGGCTCGAACTCACAACTGTGAGATCGTGACGAGCAGAAATCAGGAGTCAAATGCTTAATCGACTAAGCCACCCAGGCACCCCAAAGCAATCATATATCATCATATGCACACACACATATGTAAAGTAAATGAAAGTTTCGCAAATTACTCAGGCTTATTACATGTAAGTAAGGCACTTGTTTATTTTATGTTATTTTTTCATAATAAAATTCTGGTCAAAACCGACTCAAGTGATTTCTGGAACCACTAAATGGGAAATAGTGCTGTTTTAAAAATACTGTACTGGGGGAACCTGGGTGGCTCAGTCGGTTAAGCATCCAACTCTTGGTTTCAGCTCACGTCACTTTCTCACAGTTTCATGAGTTGAGTCCCACATCAGGCTCCGTAATGACAGTGCGGAAGCTGCTTGGGATTTTCTGTCTCCCTTTCTCTCTGTCCCTCCCCCATTCTTGCTGTCTCTGTCTCTCTCAAAATAAATAATAAACCTTAAATAAAAAAAAAACATAAATAAAAACACTTTACTTGATGACTGTGTCATTATTACTGCTGTTATGATGATTATTATTGTGCAGGATTCTGGGAGGGTAGTTATGAGGTATTATGGATAAAGTCTACCCTCCATTCTTAAGCGTCCTAGGAAGGGTCTATTTTGCATTATTTCTAGGACGGGGCAAACAGAATACACCAATGTTATCAGAGGAACCATCTTAAACTATAAAATCCAATTCTCTGATTTGCTCTTCATAGGCTAATGTAAACAAAAGATTTGAGATAAGTTTACAGAGTAACCAAGACTGTTTTTCTTGGAGCTTAGCCATTATTAGTCAAATAACTGCATTTGTTGAATAAATGAACATGGTTCTTTGAAATGCAAACTTTATTTATATTGACTTGACTTTCTCCTTATTGTTCTTAGGCAGTGCTGGCCTCATTTTGGAGACCTCCATGTGGTAACAATTCCAGCAACTGCTTACTCCTTAAGCTCAGATGTATACTTTTCAACTTACCAAATTTTGTTTTTACGTGTCAAAAGTCAATGCTAATGCCAATGTACAGACAAGGGTTTTCTCACAATTAATGATGGTGCCGTAAATCGGCATGACTCTGGAAAATCACTTTGGAAATACGTGGGGAAAGTCACCATCGCCCTCAATTCCCTTTGGCCCTTTAAACCAATAGCTTCACAATAAGCTAAGGAAATCATTTTTTAAGTATTTATATATGAAGGTGTTTATTTTGACATTATTTATACATAATGATTAACATCACAGGCTCTCAGGTCAGAGTCAACATTTCAAGTCCTTATCTCTGCTATTACTGGCCGGGTGACCTTGAACAGTTAGGCAATCTCTATAAGACATCACACACTAATCTTCAATCACGGGGTTTTGTTAATGTTAAATAAAATAATGTATGTGTTGCGCTTAGCACAGTGCCTGGCATACTTAACTAAATAAATGGTTGAAAACATAATCTATTAAAATCATGGGGACAGGGTAGCTGTGGCAGAGATTGCTTCTTTACTATAACCAGAAGCAAGTTTACCAACTTCGGCGCTACTGACATTTGGACTGGATAATTTGGGCTCCCCATCCTGTGCACTGGAGGATGTATATATACCAGCATCCCTGGCCTTTACCCACCGGATGCTACAAAGCAGTCCCCATCCCTGTGCCTCCTACTCCCCACTCCCTACCCCCCACCCCCATGACGACCCAAAACGTCTCCAGATGTTGCCAAATGTCCCCCAGAGGGCAAAACTGCCCCTGACTGAGAGCACAAAATTGTCCGTTATTAATAAAATCACGAACAAATATTTGCATGTAAAATGACAATATAGTTTTTAGTTTATAAAACTTTCTTCAATGGTACTGCTTTTATATTTTTAATGAGTTTATTTACATACCTCTAAGACTTATCTGCTTTGCTGACCTAGGAATTGTACTTGTGAATATTTTAAGAATAAAGCAACAAAAGAAAAAGATGCACAGTGTTCAGTGGTGATTCGCTTTCACAACAACAACAACAACAAAACGGAAAATTATCTAGTAAGTGGGAAATACACCGCTAAGTAACTTGTAGCCTTTTTGTCTCATTGTTAATTACGGTCATATTTAGCCATAAAAAGGTACATTTTTGGTTGTTCATTAATCACTTAGGATCTGTAACACACAAACTTACTAAAAGAGATCCTGCTTTGTTTCAGGTGGATGTTTTCTAGAGCTCTGCAGTCTGAGACAATGGCATAGTATCCTTAAAACAACATCACTGCATTCAGCTCAGATAATTGCCAACAAACTGACTCACCTTTGGTTGTAAAAGGAAAAGATGAAATGAGTAAAGGAAAAAAAAACCCAGAATTTTATTTTATTTTCTTTAATGTTTATTTATCCATCCTGAGAGAGAGAAAAAACTGGAGGGAAGGGCAGAGAGAGAGGGGGAGGGGGAGAGGGAGAGAGACAGAGAGAGAGAGAGAGAGAGAGAGAGAAAATCTCAAGCAGGCTCTGTGCTATCACAGCCCTACACTGGACTCGATCCCATGACCCTGGGATCATGACCTCAGCCAAAATCAAGAGTCAGATGCTCAACTGACTGAGCCACCCAGGTGCCCTTAAAAAAACCGGAATCTTAGACTCAAAAGGCTTTTAGAAATTTTAGTATGTTTCAATATTTTAATATATTCCTTCTCATTGGCATGCCATGTAAACTAGAGCCTGGGAAATTTAAGTGAATTACCCAGGAGTGTGGATGTGCTAAATACCTTGTTGATTTTGTTTCAAGATAATTCACCCAATTATTCAGTTTTCCCGAATGCTTCCTATGTTCTAGAATAGATGCTGAGGGTAGAGCTATGAACGAGATGTCCTTGGAGCTGTTGGCCTAGAGTATTCAGAAATTATATATTTATTAATATTTTTATGAGTAGCCCGAACCCTCCCCTCAAGAGGGGAGGTGTCGGATTACTTTGAACTGTCTGCCCTGTGTCTGTTTTTTCAAGCCACTTGGAGATGCTAAACCCACCAACCACTCATCCCCGACAAATGAAAGCAAATTCACACTTGGCCATCATCCCAAACCTCTCCTGTGGGTGCCCATTCTACCTCTTACTAGAATTTTCTCTCCTCGCTCCGTTTCTCATTTTACCGCTGCTTCTGCTCCCCCTGGACCCAGTTTAACATTTATCTCCTCTCCCAAAAGCTTGACTCTCAACTAGCATTTTTAATTTCCTGCTTTGGATGGTCGCTAATCAAGCAGCTCGCCCCAGCGAGCTCACCAGAACCGAAATTATAGATCACATTCAGGCCACTCGGACCACATTATAGGTCACATTCAGGCCAGGGCGATGCCAGAATACTGACCGTGACGCAGAAGGACTGTTGCCATCTTGCCCCCAGACTACAAACAGCAAACTGGCCGCTCACAGGCCGCATGCGATCGATCGTAGGCCTGTTTGGTTCGACCCTCACAGAAGTGTGGGTTGAACACTGAAAAAGAAAAAAAAAGTTCCCCACGGAAGTTCAGATTGCCAGTGTCCCTCGACAACAATTCACTGGGGCTTTGAGAAGCCAGGGATTCTCCTACTGCCCTGTTCCCCACCATGCTTCACTCACTCATATTGTCTACCTGGCCCTGTCAACGCATAGTTTGTAAAAGTGGGTTCCCAGACCTCGTCTTTCACATTGCCCACCTCATCATGCATCGCTGTCCACGCACACCTGGCTGTCCCGCCACCCTCGGGGGAATTCCTAAATTGGTCTCCCATTTTCAGCGGTCAGGGGTGAGGCTCAGACATTAATGTTTTTCAACACGTCCCCA
This sequence comes from Panthera uncia, assembly GCF_023721935.1. Classification (NCBI taxonomy): domain Eukaryota; kingdom Metazoa; phylum Chordata; class Mammalia; order Carnivora; family Felidae; genus Panthera; species Panthera uncia. The sequence continues at coordinate 17,004,889 of NW_026057581.1, forward strand.
TAATCTTAAGGTGTAGCCAGGGTTGAGAGCACCTGTTTTTCACAGAATATTTTATTGAACATCCCTTCATAGGGATAAGACTTTTTAGCTTCTAAAATGCCACGCGTTATGCCTCAGTAAGGAGAGATTTTCTTTTTCACCAAAGAAAGCAAGTTAAAGTTTTAGAGACTCTAAAAGTACGGAACACTCCAAAGGGACCAGTTATGTTCCAGCTGCCCAAAATTAGTCATCGTGGCACCTTTGCCTTGTGAATATTTCCTTCTTGTCCTCTTAAAAATATTATCCTATCGTTGGTGAAAAATTGAACCCTGGTTATGGGAATGGATTCATATAATGCGTAAAAGCACAAAGAACAAAACTGAGAAGTTAACACAAAACCCAAACACCACACCATCCTACACCTACTGGTAACAACCATTACGAAACCATTATTTGACAAGAAACAACAGGTGTTGGTGAGGATATGGAGAAAAAGGAACCCTCTTGCACTGTTGGTGGGAAAGCACACTGGCACAGTGTCCTCAAAGAGTTAAAAATGGAACTACCTTATGATTTAGCAATTCTGCTAGCGGGTATTTACCCCCCAAATGCAAACACATTAATTTATGCACCCCAGTGTTTATAGCAGCATTATTTATAAAGCCAAATTACAGAAGCAGTCCAAACATCCATCAGTTGATGAACGGGTATATCTACATATGATGGATTATTACTCAGCCATAAAAAAGAATGAAATCTTACCATATGCCATGACAAAGGTGGAACTGGAGGGTGAAATACTGAGTGAAATAAGTCAATCAGAGGAAGACAAATACTGAATGATTTCACTCATGGGGAATTTAAGAAACAGAACAAATGCGCAAAGGGAAAAAAAAAGAGAGAGAGAGAGAAATCAAGAAGCAGACTCTTCACTATTGAGAACAAAGTGATGGTCACCAGAGGAGCAGGGCTTGGGGAGGTTGAATTAAATAGGGGATGGGGATTAAGGAGGGCACTTGGGATGAGCACCAGATGATGTACGGAAGTGTTGAATCACTATGTTGTACACCTGAGACTAATGTAGCAATGTATGTTAACCATGGGATTTTTTTTAAAAAAAGAAAAAGAAAACATTATTTCATAAAGTATCTTCTTATACAAATAAATATTTCCATGTCACCTTAAGATTTCAACATAGCGGGGCACCTGGGTGGCTCAGTCGGTTAAGCATCTGACTTCGGCTCAGGTCATGATCTCGTGGTTCGTGAGTTCGAGCCCCACATCGGACTCTGTGCTGACAGCTCAGAACCTGGAGCCTGCTTCAGATTGTGTCTCCCTCTCTCTCTGCCCCTCCCCTGCTCGTGCTCAGTCTCTCTCTCAAAAATAAGTAAAAACATTAAAAAAAAAAAAAAAAGACTTCAACATACCTATTAACCAGTTGACTAACCTATATTGGGTAATGATTGCAAATAACCCTACACAAGTGGCTTTTACCATTGAGATATATGGGTTGGGTTTCCTTAAATGAGTCTAGGCATTCCCTATGCACGTGTTTACTGCTTTCTAAAGTTTATCAATTCAAAAAACTGTTACCTTAGGACTGAAGTTTTATTAGATTCTAGAAACTTGAGAGATTCTGTTATTTGCAGCATGTGAACATTAAGTATGGTAATTTTCTCTGTGATCTATTTGTTTAGATGTGTTTGTTTAGAGCGCCATTCCCTTACATGATAAAGATTTCTCGTCAGGGTCATTTGCTATTGGAATCAACTGAGTATAACATGCCCTGTATTGCTGTGTTGTCTGGGAAGAGGTTCTTAGCAAATCCATTAGACGAATTTTCATCTTGCCCAGGACACAGGGCCTTCTTCACCTTCAAAACAAGGCACCAGGCTACACCCAGTTGGACGTACATCAAGAATTCATTTGCAAGTGGTAGAACGTTTCCTCCAATTCCTTGTAAAAGCAGCCAAATAAAAACCATGCCTGTTTAGGACTCTTGTCTGATTTTAATCCCTATTTTCAACCCAAGACAGGTCCAGAGGAGCTGAAGGTCCCTGGTAAGTTGCATTTGTTGCTGCACGTACTGGGGTGTATATACAGGTTGCCAATTCTGGGAATTAAGTGCCTGTCTATAGCAAGCCTAATCTTTTATACAGAACGGGACAAGTAGTTCTTCTGTTTACAGTAGTCTTCTGCAAAAATGAGAAACATCTAAACAAACTTTCAAAAGAGAAGGAACACGGGAGGAAGAGTCTTGGGATGTGCCCCAGATACGTGGGGGAGGACCTCCCCCCCACCCCTACCCTGCCACCCCCTCACCCCATGGAGTTTGCAGCTGTTTTTAGAAATACAGAAAGCCACAGAGTAGGCCTAGCATTTCTTCTGGAAACATCTCCTGAAGCTGAACATTTGGATAAAAAGCACTGGGCTGCAATTAGCACAGCAACCCAAAGAAAGGCAGAAGTAATTTATGGGGGTGGGGATGGTTGTCACTTTTGGAAGTGACCGGGGTTTTTTGGAGTACTAGCCTAACATGGGTTCTTGTGATGGTTACTCAGGTAAGGATCAGTTTGAGAGTTCAGTGGTCAATTCTAATAAGTGCAGTTTTGTCTATATGCAAAAGCTCAATAAAAAGTTTAAGAAAGTGGGGGCGCCTGGGTGACTCAGTTGGTTAGGCATCTGACTTCGGCTCAGGTCATGATTTTCGCGATTTGTGGGTTTGAGCCCTGCGTCGGGCTCTGTCCTGACAGCTCGGAGCCTGGAACCTGCTTCGGATTCTGTGTCTCCCTCTCTCTCTGCCCCACCCCTGCTTGTGCTCTGTCTCTCCCTCTCAAAAATAAATAAAACATCAAACAAGTTTTTTTCGGTTTAAGAAAGTTATAGAATGTGTAGGAAAGTGATAAAATAAAACGTGAGCCAAAGAAACGTTGGCCCCTTCAGTTCCTTGCCCTTGTCTCTCGTCCTCCGCCCAGAGTCGTTTTAGGAATGGAAGTGCCAGTTCTGAGTTATCCAGCTGTGAGGTTTTGAGGCCTCTATTCTTAAGGACTTGATACTGGTGTTTTCATTTGTGCAATCGTTATTTTCAGTATTTTAGAAACTCTGAATTATGGACATATTTAGATCAAGACCAATAACTAATACACTTAATTCATAGTAAGAGATACACTCTTTTTTTTTTTTTAATGTTTATTTATTTTTTGAGAGACAGAGAGAGACAGAGCATGAGCGGGGGAGGAGCAGAGAGAGAGGGGGACAGAATCCAAAACAGGCTCCAGGCTCGGAGCTGTCAGCACAGAACCTGACTCAGGACTTGAATTCATGAACCGTGAGATCACGATCTGAGCCGAAGCCGGATGCTTAACCGACTGAGCCACCCAGCTGCCCCAAACTCTTTTTTTTAATGTTTATTTATTTTTGAGAGATAGAGAGTGTGTGTGAGTGAGTGGGGGAGGGGCAGAGAGAGAGGGAGGCAGAGCATCCAAGGCGGGCTCTCTGCTGTCAGCATAGAGCCCAGTGTTGGGCTCGAACCCACAAACCGTGAACCAAAGTCAGACCCTCAACCGACTGAGCCACCCAGGAGCCCAGTAAAAGATAAACTCTAAAGTCATCTACAAAATCCAGACAAATCCTCTTCTGTATGAGTTTTTTTGTTTGTTTGATTTTCAGTAGGCTCCTCGCCCAATGTGGGGCTTGAACTCATAACCTGGATTAAGGGTCCCATCCTCCACTGACTAAACCAGCCAGGTGCCCCCTGAATGAGTTCTGATAAGAGATCATATTGGGATGTTGTGACGTGCTCATTAGGCTGTTCTTGTATGACTGACTGAAAGGACTCACAATGGAAGTTTTGTGAGTCGGTCATATGTGTTTCTGGAATAAAAGTGGAATTCAGTTTTTGTTATTCTTCCAATTAAGTTTGTGACATTCCCGCTATGTAAAGATCATCCTTGACTTACAATGGGGTTAAGTCCCAATAAACTCACTGTAAATTGAAAATATCAAGTTGAAAATACATTTAATACACCTAACCTATGGGACTTCAAAGCCTACCCTAGACTACCTTAAATATGCTTAGAATGCTCATATTGCCTACGGTTGGGCAAGATCATCTAACACAAAACTTATTCGTAATACAGTGTCGACCCTCTCATGTAATTGATTGAGTACTGTATGGAAAGTGAAAAACAGAACGGTTGTGGGGCACCTGGGTGGCTCAGTCGGTTGAGCGTCCAACTTCAGCTCAGCTCACGATCTCACGGCTGGTGAGTTCCAGCCCCGCATCGGGCTCTGTGCTGACAGCTTGGAGCCTGGAGCCTGGAGCCTGCTTCAGATTCTGTGTCTCCCTCTCTCTCTGCCTCTCCCCTGCTCGCACTTTGTCTGCGTTCTAGAAAACCTTCCAGATCCTTGGTAGTAATCTCAGAAGCCTCTGCATCTTGGGAAACTGCCTTCTCCCAGAGCCTGTTGTCTCTTAATGCGGACGATTGGGTGGAATCAAAAAACAAAACAAAACAAAAAAACCCTGACAGTTTTTAATACTTACTAGGCACCATGCGACATTTTCAGCAACCGATATTATGACACGTAATTTACTTATAATGGTAGTACTATTTTCGTCCCCATTTTACAAATACAGAAACTGAAATTCAGAGTGATTACATAATTGGCCTCACATTGTATACACTAGGAATCTGCAAAGCTGCACTCGAAGCCAAGTAGTCTGGTTCCAGAGAGCCTCTTCCCCTCCCCCACAGTTCATACACGACCCAGCCTCTGTCTCGCTCAGCATTTATAGGCACGCCCCCCAAATACCCTCCAGAAACAAGGAGAAATGTGCTATATTAAAACAGCCAGGCAAATGGGGATATTGTGTTAGTACTAGGTACCCAATATCCTCATGTGGTCAGAATTTTATGGTACAAAAATCACTTCTCCCCACTGCCTAAGGCGATTGGCCTGAGTTTCATTAAGTCATGGCAGGAGTGGTAGCTGGCATCTAGACAAGAACACGGTGACTGCGACAAGGAGAGAAATTCACTGCCCAGAGGCCATTGTTCCAGTAATCCCACTGGAAGGAGGGGGGGAGGGATGGAATTGGTCATAGAATCACCAATGGCCAAGCTGGGAGGAACATTCTCCATTATCTTGTAAATCATCGGCATTGTCTCCATTTTACATATGAGTAAATTGAAGCCCACATAGGATAACGTAACTGCTCAAGGTCATACACCAGGTACCTGAAACCTAAGCCTGTCTGCCTCTAAAATTTTTACTCCTTCCACTGCATGCTCCAGAGTTAAAGCAAAATAATGCAGGAAAACTTTTTTGAGATCACCCAGTTCAATTTCCTCATTTTATAGAGAAGGAAACCGAGGCTCTAAGAGATGAAGTGACTGAAGTCCAGTTAATCAAGGACAAGAGGCTAGAACCTAGAAGATAATTTTGTAATGTGCATATGTAGGTCACTGGCCTTTCTTACATGGTTCAGTGGCTGGAATCTGAAGAGCCTATGTGTTCTAATCCTTGAGTGTCTTTTGGGGTCATCCAAGACCTCATCCTTAGAGGCCACCCAGAGATTCTTCCGGCTCTTCTACAAACATCTTTGAAGAGAAATACTAGCAAGTCATAGCCAATGCTGTGAAATGCATTATTCTCCAGATATATACATATGTATGTGTATATACATATTTATACATACGTATGTATATATACATATATATATACACACACAAATGTATGTATCTGGAGAATACATACATACATATATATATGTATTATGTATTTGGGGGAGGGAAATTGAATCAGAACTGCCCAATATACAATTCTTACTTTTTAATAAATTCCCAAACACCTTCCCAACTGTCTCCAATGTCCTAAAACCAAAATTAACTGAGGCTCAGTTTGGTTAAGTCATTCGGCTAGTGTCCTACAAGCTGACAAGGCTGGGATGCCTAAGTCTGTATTCTCCCCTCCACACTGTCCTGCAAGATGAGAGAAACCTCGCACAAAGCTCAGAAGCTTGAAACCTGGGGAATCTCAGATTAAATGACATATGTGAAAAATTAACAAGATAATTAAACCCAACAGAGAAGGTTCTACGAGGACTTGTGATGGAAAATACATTAAGATTTAGCTGAAGGCAAAATTTTTCCTTTTGTCATTTCCAAAGTCAAACATACAGGGACTCATAAAATAGACGGTCAACTTGGCCTTTTTTTTTTTTTTCCTAAATAGAGGAAGCAGTATACAGTAGCCACAAGAGATGAAAAAAAGCATCTCTAAACACTGCCCATGAACAGTCTATGTCACCAATCAGCTTACTACTCTTAGTAACATTCTCTACCCATCTTCCCTACAGAAAGAGGAAGGCCAAGAGAATGGACATTGTTAGCAATCATTATTCTGACTCTTGCTTCTAATGCTTACAGAATTTGTAGATTCAGCTTTGTCCATTAAAAAAAATTAAAGAAGAAGAAGAAGAAGAAACAGAAGAAAAAGAAACAGAAGAAGAAGAAGAAGAAGAAGAAGAAGAAGGAGGAGGGGGAGGAGGAGGAGGAGGAGAAGGAGAAGAAGGAGAAGCAGAAGAAACAGAAGCAGAAGAAACAGGAGGAGAAGAAGAAGAAGAAGAAGAAGAAGAAGAAGGAGGAGGAGAAGGAGAAGAAACAAAAGAAGAAGAAGGAGAAGAAACAGAAGATGAAGAAAAAGAGGAGGAGGAGGAGGAGGAAGAAGAAGATCTAGTCTGGTTGATGTAACATATCCTAAAAGTTTAAGTTGGATACAAAGAGTTTCACTTTTCAGCAAATCATTATTATGGGATACATAGAAAGCCTTAGCCTGGACTATTGGAATGTTATATTTCCTTTGAAAAGAAGCAGCTTACTCATTTCTGAAAACTGGAGTCTACTCCATGATTTTCTATAAATTGTGTTTTCTTGCTTTGAGTTTGTGTGGTAGTTGTCAAAGCTGGTCAGTGGGCACAAGAGGGTTATGGTGGTGTGTGTTGGTGAATTTCATGTTAGAGTTTATACATTATCCCGGTGTAAGCAGCTAGGAGGGACGACGTCTGTTTTAACTTTGAGGAAGTTGAACGCCCAAAATGGGAAGGATGTGGCTGGGCCAGCAAAAACCTGCACAGAGTGATTGTGAAAAAGCTCTCATTTCTTTCAGGTCCTTGCCGCGCTGATTTCCTTTCCTGAGAAATTATATTATGTTCCACATAAATACTGCCTTAAGTCCCTTCGGGTTCACGGTATGGCTTAAGAAAACAAAACAACCTATGAATCCCAATCCCCGTTTCTTTCCCATGATGTGATTGCAAAAATAAAGTCCTGAAGACGCTATCGACATCCTTTGAATTTTCGAGGAAATGCTTCTCACGGAGGATACTTCACAGTGTTGTTGGGAGGATGAAGTAAGCGGTGTTAGTAGTTTTAAAAATTACACCCAGTAACATTAAGGGAAATCAAATTTAGAAAGAATGAGTACCCATCCCAGCAAATTAAGCTGGTACATGGTGGTGGAACTGTAGTGTAGACCCTTTTGTGGTAAGAATATATTTAAATTTTATCTTATTGAGGATCCTCTTGTTACCACGTAGACAAACTCTTTTTTTTTTTTTTATTGTTATTATTTTTTTATTTTAGAGAGAGAGCATGGGAGTGAGGAAGAGGGGCAGAGGGAGAGGGAGAGAGAGGGAATCCCAAGCAGGCTCCTTGCTCAGTGCACAGCCCAACATTGGGGCTGGATCCCACGACCCCAGGATCGTGACCTGAGCTGAAATCCAGGGTCGAATGCCCAATTCACTGAGCCACCCAGGTGTCCCTAAGTGGACAAATTCTTAACCTCTCACTTTACACTCAAGTTTTTCATTTCCTTCTCAGAACGGCTGAGAAGTAGCTGCTGTTACCATGAAGGTATAGATGAGAAGTTTGAGGTTAGGGTTACCCATGATCACCAAGCTAACAAGGGCAAAGCTAAAATTCATCAGCAGTTTTGCCTCGTTCCCGAGTCCAGGGGATATTTGCTCAATACGAGTACTTCCCAAACATCGGTTATTTGCACATCACTTTTATAACAGCCACTATAATGCAACCAGCATCACGCTTTTCCTTATATAGGCTCGCTTTCCTTTTCCCTGGTGACTGCCTTTTTTTCACAGTCAAGGAGAACCTCTGACGGAAATGAACAGAACCAACATTTGCTGCCAATCTAAAAAGGGGCCAGTGTCTGTGAAAGATGGTCTCCACCAGTGGTTCTCAAAGTGCGCTTCCTAGACAAGAAGCATCAAGTCACCTGGGAGTTTGTTGGAAATACAGATTCTGGGGTTTGCCCCAGGCCTCCTGAATCAGAAAGTCTATGGGTAGGGCTCGGCTATCTGTGTTCCAACAGGCAGATCCTGGGAGTCCGTCTGAGAACCACTGCACTGTATACATTATCTTATTTAATACTCATAACTGCTCTGGGAACTAAGTGCTATACGTTATTCCCGTCATTGCAGATGGGTAAACTGAGGGTCAGGAGACACTAAAACCAGCAGCACATAGTTAGCAAATAAGGGGAGCCAGGGCTTAAACCCTGTTTGTCTGGCTCCAAAGCCTTTTCAGAGTATCACCTGGACTCAAAGGGGGATGGAAGGAGATGCCGTTGTAGTGGTTCAGAGAAATAGAGTTGAGACATTTAGGTTAAGAAGGTAATTTTGACATTGATTATACATCTATTATGGCTTTGATACACAAAATAGTTTATTTTATTGCTTAAAGGGTCACTGAAATGCAATACTATGTTTTTGTTTTAAAAAAAAAAAAGGCAACTGCTGCTTCTAGAAAATATTTGTCTTGGTCGAGATGATGCCAGGTTGAAAATTGGAAAAAATGGTCTTGCCACTTCTAAAATGGATGCTGTATTAATCCTTTGTGCTCGAATAAAGTCACATTAAGTTCAGCTTAGTGAATGTTTACCAATCATAATGGTATTTATACTTAATTAAATCTTCATATATACTTTAATCCAATTTCTTTTGTCTTGCAGAATGTTGTTCTAGAGATTAGGAATTAAAAGCTAACTGAGAGCAGTGTTTCTGCATTCTTTCCTTCACAGGGGTGGGGAGCAAAGTATGTTTGGGCACAGATTCCCCAGTAAAGATGATCCAAATATTATAGCATCACCAATGACCGGAAGCATCATAAATGATCCTTCAACTGCCTACAGCTTCGGCATAGCTCAACTATGTAGATTGTATGCAACCTGTCTAAAGTTTCTCTACTAGGAACTCAGCACGTTGTGATCCAGACTCATCCATCAGTCTAGGTACTCAAGAGCCAGAGTGAATTGTAAATTTTCAATCTTCCCCCAAATTTCTGGTCCTCAAAGGGTCTAGGTTTCCGCCATGAGGAAACACAAGCCAGAAGGCCCAAACCACCAACACAATATTTTAAAAATCATGTCCAAATTTATTACGCGTATTTAATATTATGATCTGGCTATACAAACGTAGCATCGTTTTAAAGTTCTGTTATATGGATAGGAACCCATGGAAGTTTCTGATTTATACAATTTTTCCTTCAACCAGAATTCACCTCCATATTGATCAAATAAGTGTCAGTGTGGATTTTCATCTGGCCGCAGACACACACAAATAGCTGTATGGTAGAGCTGACTGTTCTAATGACATTTTTAAGACATGATCCTACCAGTCCATCAATATTTATAATTCTCGTTCCCCGGCATGACTGAATGCATCCTTTGTGGTTCTAGAAACTGATTTCTAAACTTAGGCTGATGTACAGAGAACACAATGCATACTTTGAAAAACACTGGGAGTGATCCGGCCACGCCCAGATTTAAGGGCCAGGTAGGTAACCTTTCAGGTAGGGAACACCTACCTTCTAAATAGCTCAGTGTTTACATCTGCTGGGAGCGACACCTGGAGAAATGTTTCAAGTTTCTTTCTATTGTCGTCTTTTCTTAGCCTTTCATTTCCTTATACCCATGTTTCTTTCCCCCTAATCCAGTAGCGAAGGAGCAGCCCAGATCAAATGAAGACAGGAGAAGCCCACTGCACGAAAGGGGAGCAGGCCAGGAATCTAACAGCAATACTAACAGCGGGGCTGGAGGGGCGCCAAGTTGGGGGAGAAACTCCAAGCAGGCGCACGTAAGATGGAAACGAACCGCAGGCGTCCACGTTGGGAGCAGGTGCTTTCTCTTGGAATCAGATGCGACTGCATGATGGGCCCGGGGCGGCTACCCGGAAACCAGATTTCTTAAGGAGGAACTTTGCCCTATGGCATTCCGACTGGAACTCCGAGGCTTGCCAGTTCTACAAGGTCTTTCTGATACTTTTATCTTCTCCTTCACTGATACCACGTGTTGGCCTAGCTCTTGTGGAATTATACCTCCACGCGGTATCTTACCTGCCATTTCTCTAATCCTTACTATCGAAGATTACGCCACCCCTTGTTTGGATCCAGGTGACAAATCGCTTCAAAGTAAGGAAAACTAAAGCGTTTAAGTCAAAAGCAGCTTCCTAAATGTCGGCCGATGATCTGTGCAAATAAAGAACACATTGTGTCGTCCTTTGTTTCTCGCTTACAGACAATAGGGGACCTGCTATAAAGATCATTTTTCTTCGTCTGTGTATTTGTGGGATAAAAAGAGTATATGTGGGGGCGCCTGGGTGGCTCAGTCGGTAGAGCATGTGACTTGATCTCGGGCTTGTAAGTTCGAGCCCCACATTGGGTGTAGGGATTTCTTGTAAATACATAAATAAATAAATAAATACATAAATAGACGGACAAAATACTATTAAAAAAAATGAACAGACAAAACAAAACTCCTAGAATACAGAGATGGGTGGTTATCAGAAGGGAAGGGGTCCGGGGGGTGGGTAAGATGGGTGAAGGGGGTTAATTGCATAATGACAGGTGGTAACTAGACTTCTTATGGTGGTCACCTTGTAGTGTGTCCATAAATCAAATGATTATGTTGTACACCTGCAACTAATCCTATGCCAAATTTTACCTCAATTAAAGAGAAAAAGGATGTGTACAGTTTTCCACGCATGATGTTTCATTAATTTTATTGTCTGTAAACGTAGTAAAATATCTCTGGAAGGATATATAAGGAAGCAATCTATCAGGAACTGACAGAGTGCAAAATAAAGAGATCTGACACCTTTTGAATATATTTCCTGTTTTTTAGAAAGCTAACTTAAAAAAAAATGTTTTAAAAACAGGGGCAGATATTCAGGAAAAGAAAAAAAACAACTACAACAACAACACATTTTTTGAGTGGTGGAGTGGGGGGAAATGAGTCCAATATACTAAAATTCTAAATCCGGAAACAAACTCCTTGAGGTCATGTCTGTCTTCTTACAAAAGGCACTCTTGGTCCATGGAACAGTAGTTGGTACAACTAAGGGCTAAATAAATATTTGTTGACTGCTAAAAATATAAATGTCAAAATGTTCTACTAATTTTTGAAGACTTCTATTCACTGTGAAGACAAAGTCTCGATACACTTCACAGGGACTAGGTTCAAAGTCTCAGCCTGCTTGTTCCTCCCCCACCCCCCCAGCCTTTTGTAAGAACACTGGCCATTTCCACTGGCTCACAGAAGGAAGAGCCAGACCAAAGCCTGTTCCAGATGGGGACTGGGGAAGCTGTCACAGAAGCCTGTGTGGGGTTGGCCATCAGTTCCAACAAGGACACCTTCCCATGACTCCAGTTAGCACAGCGGCCCTGCTAAGCCTCAGCATGTTCACTGTGTTCCAACACACGCACACACACACACACACACACACACAGACACTCTCTCTCTCTATTCCTGTTAACTTATTTCCAGCTTAAAGTGGTCAGCTGGAACTTACCTCCATGGCCCCCCCCTCATTTTTTTCCCCACCCTTCCCCTGTCCTGTCTCCCTTCTGGGATTCTGCAGGGAATTTGCTTCAGATATACAGGAAAGATGAAATGACTATTCCCTTCTTTGCTGGTGCAAGTTCAAACTTCAGGTCACACAAATCCAGGGTTAGATCCCAGCTTTGCTTGGACAAGCCGTGTAAAGATGAGCATATTACTTCAGTCTCTCTAAACCTCCTTTTCTTCCTCTGCTCGTGAGGATTACAATGATCATTTCTCCTAATTAAAAGAAATGATGGGGGCACCTGGGTGGCTCAGTAGGTTAAGCAACCGACTTCAGCCCAGCTCATGACCCCGCGCTTTGTGGGTTCGAGCCCTGCGTCGGGCTCTGTGCTGACAGCTCAGAGCTTGGAGCCTGCTTCAGATTCTGTATCTCTCTCTCTCTCTCTCTCTGTGCCCCTCCCCTGCTTGCAAAAAATAAATAACCCTATTTATTTAGGGTTAAATAAACCCCTGTCTCCAAAAAATAAATAAATATTTAAAAATTAAAAAGAAAGAAATGATGAAATACATACGTCTGCAGCAAACTATACCAACAGAAAACAATATTAGACACCACGTATCATATATTTACACGTTTTTTTTTTAAATTTTTTAAGTTTATTTACTCTTGAGAGATAGAGACAGAGCATGAGCAGGGGACGGGGAGAGACACAGAATCGGAAGCAGGCTCCAGGCTCTGAGCTGTCAGCACACAGCCCAATGCGGGGCTCGAACTCATGAACCGCGAGATCATGACCTGAGCCGGAGCCGGACGCTTAACCGACTGAGCCACCCAGGTGCCCCTATTTACGTGTGTTTAAGACAGTCATTTGTAAATAATCAGGATGAACACTCACTACACTATGATACTGTTGGTTTACTCCTGCTCCTACAAGTCTGTGTGATCTGACAATTTAGCAGCTCATGGGATAGCGTATGTCTCTGTTCCCAGTCCCCTTGCCAGTCCTCTTTCTGCCCTGAGTAGACTTTTGAGACCATGACTCCAGTCCGGCTCTGAGGAATGCGGAGTGATTGAGAAAGGAGCAACCACTATGCATCTACTTCAGAGATGAAGGTGGCTTCAAACCACACTCCAATGTGTCACCGGCAGTCCTACATGTAAGCACAGGGAGTGATTTCACACACAGCCGACACCGGGCCACCCTCACACAGGGCCGGTACCCACAGCCAGGCTGGCACAACAGTGGAAACTAGTCGATGGAGGCATCACCAGGAACAGGTGGTGCAGGCCACACAGGTGTTCTCGGGCAGCACACGGAGAACAGAACTTTGAAAAGATACTCAGTCCTGAATCAAAGAGGGAATTGCGTTCTGTTTTCTGCCTTCAGTCGCCTGGCACCCCTTGGACCCCTTTCCAGATTATCATAAACAATGGAAAAGACTTAACAGTATATAAAACCAAGCGGCTGCAAACTGGAATTTCTAATTATCTGTGACTTCGAAATTGAGAATTTACTTTGGATCGACCCCAGCTGTTGATCAACTCTGTCTATTCCAACTCATTTTACCCAGTTCTTCTAGGCAACACCGTACCAGACCGCTCGTGTTGAAGCCAGTCGGTCGAGACCTGGGCACTTGATCAGATCTCAGACTAGAGACATTTCACTGAAGAGATCATTTATCAACATCCAAAGATTCTAAGATTCGAAAAACAGCCCCATCGACTTGGAGCATTGACTTTGAGGATCAGTGTTAATACCCCGTAACACGCTCTGAAAGAAACACTACCTATTAGAACTCATAATTCTAGACTGCTTATGAAAAATCAATTCCATCACGTAGCTGTGCTTATCCAGAAGAGCATGAAAAGCATTCATTCACAAGACTGAGCTAGCACATGTCGATTACACCTCAGTTAAAACAAAAGCAAAAACAAAACACTGAGCTACAAGTCGGTTACTATGTGATACATGATCAAAACAGCTTTGCCAGACCTGGTAGTCTGCATACTTCTTAGATCACCATATTGCACATAGTTACAAGAGGACAGAGCTGGCACTAAACTGTCACTAAAAAGCAACCAGACTAAGAGTTTTCTAAGGGCTAACATTTTTTCCCAAATAATTTCAAATGGGTCTGTTCTCTTAGAAGCGTTCCATGTTAGTGGACTCAATCTATGAATAAGAAAGCGTTGGAACGGCAACCGGCACCTACCTGGAATCCTGTTAAGTGTCACCCAGAAATGTTCGTCGGGGCTGTAAGTATCTTTTGACCAGTGTAGTAGATCAATGGCCCTTTTGTCATGGAAGACAAAGTTGACAAACTCTCTCGTAAGGGCCACATAGGCAGTGCCAAAGTAGATGGTCAGCTGATGTGGAGGCGAGGTTTTCAAAATATTAGTATTTTTCACAAAAGAGCCATCCTTGCCTATGTGCTCCTGGTGGACATACTTAGTCCGTTTAATTGCGTGATCCGGAGGCAGTACCCCCGGGGTAATGTTTTTCCCTTTAAATCCTTTCAGATACCGGACTATCTCCTTGTTGGTTTTCAGGGGGAAATCTTGCCCACACGTGTTGATGGCGTACCTCCATGGGACCTTGGAGGCCGCAAGATCTTTTAGGCAGTTCAGGTCAGCCTGGAGCCTGGAAATGCCTGCGTAGACCACAGGTTCTATCTTTGACGCGACAAAAGCGTTTTGGAAGCAACTCAGTAACCGCCATACAGATTCCTTAAACTCAGCCGGGGCTTTCTCATCCACATGAACACAGTAGACGTTTTGGGGCATATAGATAGCCCTGAAGAGCCTTTCAAAAGTGTCAAAGTCCTTATGGATGACCATGACATAAGCCAAAGGGAAAGCGACTTCTTCTTCCGACAGGGGTCTTGTGATGTAGTGATTCTGGATCAGGTAGTCCTTACAAGGGACGCTTCCCAAAGGGGATGGTAAGGTCTTCCCCCACAGAAAAGCTGACTTAGCTCCTAAGGCGTCATCACAGGCTTGCACTGGAGAATACCTTGGACTGGAACTGTTCACCTTCCCGAAACTCTTTGGCACGTTTAACTGGCTACTATAGAGGATCACCAAAATAACCACACAGAGCAGGATGAAAGCAAAACAGCAATACCTCCAAAAGTTCATTATTTTCACTTCCTTGGAGAAGGGATCTCTCTCCAGGGATGGAGAAATGACCGGCCCCTGAAACCTCGCGCGCGAAGAGGCTGAACTGACGGCTCTTCGCAGTCTGGGATTTCGACAGCTTCGCAGCGGGGCGTGAGCGCTTCAAGCCTCATCTACTGTCTCCCGGATAGCGGCGTCCCTCCTCCGGGGCGCCGGCCGGAGAAGAAGCGATGCTCCCCGGGCTCGGCGTGCTCTTCCGACCCTCGGTGCTGAATCCCGGCCGCGCTCCGCCCCGCCCAGAGGCCCTCCTCATTTGCATACGGAATGCGAGTGGCGGATCGTTGCAAATTACCTACTGCATTGGAAGGACGGGTCCTTTTCGCCGGGGCTGAGTCTCCCCGGCTTCACCCCGCCCGCCTCCGATCCAATCTATTCCGATACCATCTCCCTTCTCTTCCCAGCCTCCCCCCCCACCCCTCACCTGGCAGAGTAAATGCTCCCACTTTGCCCTCCGGGGAGCCCCGCGACCTGCTAGCCGCCCCGGGGAAACCACAAGGTTGAGGACCTCTGCCCCTCGGGTTTTTTTTTGTTTCTTTGCCCCTCTTTTTGCTTGTCAGTGTTGTTTCTACCTCTGGGCATGCAGACACAGATAAGAAAAAAATGCACTTGTAACACGTGTTAAGCAGATTATCAGCTGCAAAAAAAAAAAAAAAAAAAAAAAAAAAAAAAAAAAAAAAAAAGGAAAGAAAGAAAAAAGAAAGGAGAAAAAAAGAAAAAGAAAAAGAAAAAAGGCTGGTGAGGTACGTGTTCCCCGGATTAAATCAGCCAGTTTCCCATGGTGTTATATACCACCGAGTCTGTGGAGGCTATGGGAAGAGGCAAAAAAGCATCACCCTCTTGGGGTATGGCAGAAGGAACCTAGCGGTGACTGACTTGTAACATTGAAGGGTCCGTGTGGATGACACAAATGTAAATGAAACAAACACACGTTAGTTTGCACACCAGACCGAAACGTGAGAGTACTTGTTCCCAGAGAGAAAAGTTGGTTCCCCTTTCACACAGAGCTTCAGATAACTTGAGCTGTCAACACGGTATTTATCTACGAAATGTGGAGTGACTAGCCACTGGGTCTTTTGAAAAGTCTGACAGCTTCAGATTTGAGTTCATTTCACAGAACTCAAAGAAGTCTCCTTCCCACCAAGCCACCTCTCCCACTTCCTTATTCTGAAGAAAGAACAAAGGCTTCGGGGCCGCTGCAAAATTCCTGGAAGTATCGCTCAGTGTAATTCAAGGGAGGCAGGAAGAAAGAGAAGCCCAGCAGGTCCGGTCACATTACACAGGGGTTGTCACAGCTCACCTGTGCCAGGTGCCTGGAGCACTCAGCAAATGTGGAGTGCCTTGTAGACCTATGAGGGCGGTAAGGACGCTTCTGGGGAAAAGGGACTGGTCCAACTACAAAATCCATTGTGACAGTCGCAGTGGTATGCTAAAAATGCCTGCACCCATCTCCCGTCCCACCTGTCTGGGCAGGATCAGCTGCCTCTGTTAGGAAAGTGTTCGGTGTATAATGCACCGATCTCCTTGCCCCCTTCCTGTCCCACCCCCTCCCCTTCCCCAGACTCCCCAGCTTACTGTAATGGGCTGAGCTAATGAATGACAACAGTGTCACGGATGTGATGGATACGGATTTGGACACAGACCCGAAGAGTTGGCGGGGACCTTAAAGATATCTAATTAATACAACCCTTTATTTTACAGATGAGAAAACCGAGGCCAAGAAGAACATTCTTTTCCCAAGTCATTCAGCTGGAGAGAAGCCAGAAAGCTTCACTCTGCAGCTCCCTAGTCCAGATGCTGGAGCCAGTCCATTTGAGCCTCAAATCCCTGCTGGTTGCTGACCAGCTGTGAGACCAGGGTAAAGTTACTGAACCTCTCTGAGCCCCAGCTTCTTCATCTGTGAGATGCACAGTCACAGTGGTTTCCGTTTCACATGGCTGAGAAGAACATAAAAAGAGATGACTCTCGGGGCACCTGGATGGTTCAGTCGGTTGAGCGACCGACTTCGGCTCAGGTCATGATCTCACGGTCCATGAGTTCGAGCCCCGTGTCGGGTTCTGTGCTGACAGCTCGGAGCCTGGAGCCTGCTTCTGATTCTGTGTCTCCCTCTCTCTCTGCCCCTCCCCCACTCATGCTCTGTCTCTCTCTGTCTCAGAAATAAATAAACATTAAAAAAAAATAAGAAAAAAAAGAGAGATGACTCTTGTTCAGGGTTTATGTTAATGATCATACATGTTCAATAAGCATTACCAACTTTGTTATTGTTTCTCTTTAGAAAAATATCCAACATCTCCTGACCTTGTTAATGAACTGATATTTTGACTTCTGTTCTTAGCAATGGCAAAGAGAAATTTTTACCCTCTTAAGGCTTTCCAGTGGGTTGCTTTATTTCTACTGAAACAGAGGGGAGGTTAAATTCCACTCTTATCCTTCCCCATCACTCTCCCCCTTCGCCCCAGACACAAAATAGAAATATGCTGTAGGAAGGGAAGAATTGAATAGCCCATGTGGATGCCTTCACTTCCCTTCATTCTTAGTAGAACCACGCCCTTTTCTGTAAAATACATCCTTGGCAGAACTTTCCCGGAGAGCAGGAGTAGGGGAGGGCTGGGGGGGCGGGGAGGGAATTCTGGGCTCTCATTGTAGGTTCGGGGTGGTTTTCCCCTCTTTTTGCCTTGAGCCTTGACCCTACAGTAGAGTCCCAATGGAATGCCAATACAAAGCAAACTCAACAAATCTTTCATCAGGATTTATTCAACACAGATTGCAAGTGGGGCTGCGAGAGAGGCGCGATGTGATTTACAGCTCCAAACAGCACGACCCGGGAGACGCCTCTCTGGTCTGTCCTGAGACAGACCTTATGTACAATGGTTTAGATGAACAACGTGAGATTGCGAGGTGATGCCCTGCTAAGCAGTTAGCCCAGCGGGTAGGTTTGTTTTGCTTGGTATCTGTGGCAACTGAACAGGCATTTTCTTCTAGCAAATAATTGGGGCGGGCTAAGCTGTTAACTTCCAACCAGTACATTATTTCTGCTCTGGTCACTGCAGTTGGCTTAACCTACTGCAAACTGTCATCAAGCGGGCATTTTGTATGACCTTCCCCTGCCTCTCCGTACCCCAGGATAATCTTTAACATCACAAACGAGGAGATAGCACAGGAGGCAGCTAACAACACATCATCAGCTCAGCTCTGCACGAACACACAAGGCGAGGCTACCTAAAGGTTTCTGAGAACACGACGGGATCTTTTCTCCCTTACAGTCACTGGGTTCTTAGTAACTTAGGAGCCACGTGTCTGCCCCAGCTGAGCCATGAGGGGTAAACGTGGAGGCTGGTTTGGTTCTCGGCAGGGGCAGGCTTGGAATCCGGGCCTGACTCCTTTCCAAGTGCTCATACCTCTCTACCACAGATCACTCCTCTCAGCTTAATTATTGCTGCTGGCTCACGACAACGCTTTGTGACGGGTCCCCTCATTTCCGCCAAATGTATACCATGCCGTGTCAGTCTGGCAACCCCAAATGCTTTGGCTATGCGGGAGACACAGAAAATAAACAAGAAAGGATCTCCCAGCAACCAACGATCACAATTTATGGGCTGGATTCACACACGTGAATGTGTTGGGGAAGAGAAAAGAAAATAGTAGGTGAAGCTGGAGGAGGAAGGGAAAGACAGGGCTGGTAAGTTCACAAGTGGCAGCTCACATTTGGGCGAGGTGTCATGGACACAGAGGGAGGGTGGGGACTGCAGCAAAGAGCCTATGTCCCACCTAAAGCAAGCAGCTCCCTCTCAACGCTGGCCAATAATGCCACGCTGGCCACGGGGCCTGTACTTTTTTTTAATGTTTATTATTGAGCGACAGACAAGGAGCATGCGTGGGGGAGGGGCAGAGAGAGAGGGAGACACAGAATCTGAAGCAAGCTCCAGGCTCTGAGACATCAGCACAGAGCCCGACGCAGGGCTCGAATCCATGAACCGTGAGATCATGACCTGAGCTGAAGTCAGATGCTTAACTGACTGAGCCACCCCGGCGCCCCACTCTTCAAATATTTTCAGAAGTGAGAAATCTGAATTTTACCCTTTTTTTTACCCTGAATTTTTTAAAAAATTCCCAGACTCTTTGAATGTGACCAAGTACTTAAGAAATTTTTAAAACACAAGTGCATGCATGTACATGCACCCTGAAGGCTGCATGGAGCCTTCAAGATGCAAATTTATCATCTTTGTTTTAAGCATCAAAGGTCCTGTTCATGTACGTTGAACCCCTCTCCGGTCTTAGGCCATGAGCTCTTAGTATAGTTGCACAGTCGACAAAGTTATTCAGACCCAAGCAGCTAAAAAGTCACAAATTCAGGAGGACCTGTCTGACTCAGTTAAGCGTCCACCTCTTGGTTTCAGCCCAGGTCATGATCTTACGGTTCATGAGTTCTAGCCCGGCATCAGGCTCTGTGCTCAGAGTGCAGAGCCTGCTTGGGATTCTCTGTCTCCCTCTCTCTCTGCCCCTTCCTCACTCATGTGCTCTCTCTCTCTCAAAAATAAATAAATATTATTTTAAAAAGCCACAAATTAACAGAGTGATGTAGCACGGGGACACCCAGGCACCCTGTTGTCAGCAAGTGATGGGCTGCGGGTGAGTAGGTTCAAGAAAAAATCCAGAAGCAGAGCACTTCCAAGACCATTCAGTTAAAGGATGGCTGCCATCCGTTCAGCTCAGGGACGGATTTTATTACTGCCGATCAGTACCCCCAGCACTTGTAAATTACCAAATACGTTAATGTCTATGAAAGGGTTTGACAATCATAAAAATCAGTGCAAACATTGAGCCAAGCAGACCGTCTCTGAAAACAAGCAGAGCGCTAACATTTAGTGAGAAGGTATATAAATGTATTTATCTATCTTATGCATACCTGCTGCACATTCTATTTAAAAAGTCATTTGTAAAGGATGTTTATTCAGAATTTTTTTTTAAGTAACCAGTTTCTGCACAAAAGGGGAGGCTTTTAATTATTTAGTAATCACAATTATGACAAAAATTTTTCCCTGAAAGTATTAGGCAATTATGTTGACCACATGATTCTACGTCAGGCATCAGCATTTTTTTTTTTTTCTATAAAGGGCCACAGAGTAAATATTTTAGGTTTGTGAGACATTTGGTTTCTCATGTAATAACCACTCACATCTGCTAATGCAGCTCGAAAGTAGCCATAATATGCGCCTGTGTCCTGTGAAGTCTTTATTTGTGGACACCGATATCTCAAGTTCATATAACATCCATGTCACTAAATAGTCTTCGTTTGGTTTTTTCCAACCATTTAAAAATGTAAAGTCATTCTCAGCTTGTGGAGGGTACAGAAATGGGTGAGACTTAGCCCATGGGCTGTGTATAGTCTGGCGATCCCTATTCTAGACTGCAATCGGGTTCCTCCAGGCCTATATTTTGCAATACTGGAATCTTTGCAATCACCTATAGATTCTGTATCTTTCCAGACAAAGAAATGTGAAATGGGGCCAATTACACCTGCCTGAAGCCCCTTTACATCCATCATCTGGGTTATAGTGCACAGCACTGGACTGTATGCTTCAGTTTCCTTCTTTCTATAAAATGGAGGTATTAAGAGGACTGACCTTATAGGGCTTTAAGGAGATTTAAATAGGTTCAGGATATAAAAAGAGCTTAGAACAATGTCTTGCACGTAAGAATTACTCAACAAGTCTTAAGGCATCTCTCTGTTGCCAAACTTGGCTCACCCAGGAACATACCTGCCCCGTCTACTTCCTAGATACTAAGCAGTGAAGCAGAACAACTGTGTTTGAGGGGTCATTCTGCCGCCTGAAAGATCCCAAAGGATAGGTGGGAGCCCTCAAGGTCACTGTTATCATGGGTGGCATTGGCCTCTTCTGTCCTGTGCCCCCGCCCCAAAGTGGGGCAACTACACTTCAGGCTTCTTCAGCCTCTATTTCCAAACCATTTCCAAATGGTTACCTCTTCAGAGAGCCAGCGTGCTGGGTCACCCCACAAAAAGGTTACCACAGAGACAAATACACAGCATAGTGGGGGAAGACCAAGGCTTTGGAGCAGCATTATATATTTTTTAAGACTTTATTTTATTGTTTTTTAACATTATTTATTTTGAGAGAGAGAGAGCACGTGCACCAGTGAGGGAGAGGGGGAGAGAGAGAGAGAGAGAGAGAGAGAGAGAGAGAGAATCCCAAGCAGGCTCCACGCTGTCAGCGTAGAGCCCGATATGGGGCTTAAACTCACAAACCATGAGATTATGACCTGAGCCCAAGTCAAGAGTGAGACACTTAATGGACGGAGCCACCCAGGCGCCCCTGGAGCAGGGTTTAAACAAAGCTCTGCTGCCTCCTACGTGACCTTGGAAAAGTCTTTGGGGATCACTGTCCCTTAGTTTCCCAATTGTTAAAAAGGAATAGTCTTTCTAAGTGGTGGAAAGTCAATCTGGCTATGAAGCCTTCTTCTGAATCTTCTCCTGATCTTCCACATATGGTCACCCTAGCTTACCTCACTCTTCTGGGGTGGCACTCCCTTTTCTACTTCCCTAGAGGCCTTCTTGGGGTAGCAAAGCTCTTTCCCTTCCGGGGTCAATTGCCCAAACAAAAACAAAAGCGAAAACCAGGCAAGAAACACAAACAAAAATGTTATCTTTGGTTATATTCTGCTTAACTTCAAGGAACAGAATAGTGACGGTTGTCTTTCTATGCAACGTGTCGGTTTCCAAATGTCTCCTTTGAGAAAAATGATGGCAGATTCATGAAGTGAATTTGCACGTTCAAGGTCTATCCAAATCTGGGATATGCTTCTGCTACCCTTCTCGTACTAACTGCCTCCAAACTCCTCCACCTACATATTTTTGAAAGTTGAACTGATGTTGCAAGGGGTTGGTATTTCTACTAAGACCCAGTGTTTTACCATTCAGCAGCTGCGGGAGATCTGTATCTTGAAGATACTCTTTATCTTTTGAACATTTTCAAATAAGTGGAAACAAAACAGTTTTAAAATAGAAATAGGGCGTGGCTTCCTCCAACTTCTACTTTTAATAGCCCTATTAAATTCTTGACTTGAGTTCAGTTTATTTAATCCACTCTCCTACTAGCTTCTTTCCCACAGAACCTGTCATTAACTTGAGCTTAGACAGTGTATTAGGGCAGAGGGCTTGGATCAATCCCAAAGAAGCAGGCATTTCTTCTTTCCTAGACGTTAAAGCCAAACAAATTTGTCTCCAGGATATGTCCTGTGTTTGCACATAACTGAAGAAGATCTTTGTATTTGATTCTCCCACTGGTTAAATGGTTTTCGATTCAGATTTTATGTTTACCAGTTTATCCTTTGAAATGATTTCCTTAAACTCTATCCTTTCTCCTCAAAAAAAAAAAAAAAAAAAAAAGAAAGAAAGAAAGAGAAAGGAAAAAAGAAAAGAAAAGGAAAATTTCTTATAAATAGAGGAGGTATGGCCCCAGTCTGCTTTGGTTAGGGCCCTCGTGAATGATAGCGTAGTTTCAATCACTACCCTTCGATGTGTCTTCAGTGTTTTGGAATCTGCAGAACTAAGTGCTTTTGATGATAACAGTTTTCCAATTTACTGATCAGTGCTGTTCTGTGGAACACAAATATCTAAGGCATTAATTCTTGATCCCAAGATGACCTGGGCATTGGGAAGCAAGCAGGAATGTGTTGGGGCAGCACTTAGGGTGATCATCTGCCCCAGTTTGCCCAGGACTGAGGGATTTCTCAGGATGTGGGATTACCAGCGCTAAAACTAGGAAAGTCCTGGGCATACCAGGATGAATTAATCACCCTAGACGCCAGCTGTCCTACCCACTCACAGCTGCAAGATAGTTGACAAAACAGTATTCGGGGCGCCTGGGTGGCTCAGTTGGTTAAGCGTCCAACTTTGGCTCAGGTCATGATCTCACAGTTTGTGAGTTCGAGCCCCACGGCGGGCTCTGTGCTGACAGCTCAGAGCCTGGAGCCTGCTTCAGATTCTGTGTCTCCCTCTCTCTCTTCCCCTCCCCCATTCACTCTCTGTCTCTATCTCTCATCTCAAAAACAAATAAAAATGTTAAGAAAAAAAAAAAAGAGTATTCAATAACTGGATGAGTGTAGAAGGAAAAGAAATGTTTAAACCATTGATCCGGGTGGAGGGAGTAGAGGGAATGCAGAGTAGAAATGCAGATCATCAAAAGTCTGCAAACTGTAGTGTGTAAAACCCATATAGCCCTTCCTTACCTATCCCAAATCACTAAGGCGTGGGGACCAAATGATCAGCGTCTGTTGGACAGCTTTACAGTGAGCTGAAAAGAACCCACATACGTTATTCTAACTACACAGATGTTCCCCAGGAGGTAGGAGAATGTCTTAGGAACAACCTATATAATGCAGGGAGAACCTAAAAGGAAGATAGCAGCTATCGCAGTGTTAACTGTGTCTGAAGTCCCCTCCCCTCCACATCACATGTGACTTGAGAGGTCTTCTTTCTGTTAAGGGGAGACGAATAGAAAAGCATGAAGGTCTTATGAATGGAAGCACTTATTTTAACACGTGTAAGAAATGGCCAGTAAAGCCAGGAAACGTTAACTCATTTAACAGCAGCAGAGTCAACCAGCCATTTGATCTCTCCGACTCTCAATTTCCAAATTTGTGCAAGCTTAGCACAAATTGGAACTAGATGCTCCCTCAGGCTTCTTTCAGCTCTAAATGCTGTGATTATTCTAGATTCTTCCCAGAATAAAGAGGAGGCTGTTTTTACAGGAAAACTGCACTGGGGAGTTTTGTTTAAATTCACTTAAGTGCAGGGGAAAGTCCAAAACGTGGTAGGATAACTGACCAGAGATAAAATCCAAGAAGACTTGGAGGTGGGGTGGAGGGCGCTTGGCTCAGACAGACCAAAGTCCTTGGAGAGGAGAAACCACATGGGGGGAGGGGTAAGCAGCCTTTCCGGGAGGCCCCCCCACTGAACACCCCACCCGGACTTCAGGGTCTAAACTGGGCAGTTTTCACGAGGGATGTAGGAGAGTGTTTGGGGTCCCGGGCAGGAGGGCTTTCCTTCTGTAGACCCCCAAGGAGCTCTGATTTGAATTGAGGACAGAATCCCAGATTTTCATGAAGGAGGAATCCTGTGAGGAGTGGGGCTAAGGAAGGGGATGGCTCAAGAGGAAGAGACTAGAGAAGCTAGATGAACTAGAGAAGCTAGAGACTAGATGGCTCAAGAGAAGAGACTAATGATGGCAGGAAGCTAATTACGTTAGGATGATCTGAATATCTTCAGTTTGCTTAGTAAAAAAAAAAGAAAAAAATGGTAGCTTCAGCCTTCAATATGTTCACAGTTAAGTTCTGATCTTTTAAACCTGGCTTGAAAAGAAAGATTATGGGGAAGGAATATCATCCACCTATTCTCAGAAAACATGGCTATGGGGTAAATATACTTCGGGGAAAACCTTCTAATGCTCATGGCTTTGACCAAAAGCAGCTCAAGAAAGAACACGATATAGTCTGCAGGTCAGGAGATGAGATTTCAAAAGATGGGCTTGTAAGCAGCTGTGGCAATAAGAAACCACATTAACACAAGGTTAGTTCAGAAAGTGACTAATACATTTACTGCTTTGGATGTAACTTTCTTTTTTTCCTTAAAAATTTTTTTTAAGTTTATTTATTTTAAGAGAGAGAGAGAGAAAGAGAGAGCAGGGGAGGGGTGGAGAGAGAGGGAGGGAGAGAGAATCGCAAGCAGGCTCCACGCTCCCAGCTCCAAGCTCACCACAGGCTCGAACTCACGAACCGTGAGATCATGACCTGAGTTGAAATCAAGAGTCAGACGCTCAACTGACTGAGCCACCCAGGTGCCCCTGGATATAACTTTCTAAGATTGTTCACCAACTGATGAGTTAATTTCATCAAATAAGTAGCCTTATGAAAACCCAGATACGTCCTTTAAAGCAGGGGCTTCTGCTGTTGGGCTGTTCTTTTTTACTTCTATGGTGTGGAGTAAGGCACCAGTTTGGTAAGCTCAGGGACGGTCGACCTCGGATTGAGGCATAGTCTGGCTAGGGCCAGCACTGCTCCCCAAATAAGGTTGGCACTGTGAAGTATTCCCAAGGTGAGCAAGATGCTTTGGAAGCACAAGGAGAGAGAACAGTACCATTGCTATTGACCAGGAGTAGAAAGGAAATGTCAGAAATGTCCCAGCAGGACTGAACATGGCTAGAAAATGCTGTCTGAAACTGATCCCTCAGGACACGGCAAAGTAATCTAGGGTGTGTGTGTGTGTGTGTGTGTGTGTGTGATGGGGGTGGAGGTGGAAGGGGTGATGATTTGCAACTGACTGGGCAGCAGGCTGAGGGGCATATTAAAAACTATTTCCATTTAGGAAGAACAGTGCTGAAGATATCACAATTCCAGATTTCAAGATATACTACAAATCTGTAGGAATCAAGACAGCAGGTACTGGCACAAAAATAGACACACAGATCAATGGACCAGAGCAGAGAGTCCAGAAATAAACCCACCCTCATATGGTCAGTTAATTCATGACAAAGGAGGCAATAATGTACAATGCGGAAAAGACAGCCTCTTCAACAAGTGGTGTTGGGAAAACTGGACAGTTACGTGTAAAAGAATGAAACTGGACAACTTTCTTACACCATATACAAAAATAAACTCAAAATGGATTAAATACCTACATGTTAGACCTGAAACAGTAGCATTCCTAGAATGAAACATAGGCAGTAATTTCTTTGATGTCAGCTGTAGAAACATCAATTCTAGCTATGCCTCCTTAAACAAGGGAAACAAAAACAAAATTACACTATTAGAACTGCACCAAAATGAAAAGCTTTTGTATGGTGCAGGAAATCAACAAAACAAAAGACAACGTACTGAATGGGAGGAGATATTTGCAAATGATATATCTGATAAGAGTTGATATCCAAAATATATAAAGAACACATACAATTCAACACCAAAACAAAACAAAACAAAACAAAAAGAAAAAGAAACCCCAAACAATCTGATCAAAAAATGGGCAGAGGACCTAAAGAGATATACTTTTTTTCAAAGAAGATATACAGATGGTCAATAAACACATGAAAAGAAAGAAAAAAAAAGCAAAGAAAGAAAGAAGAAAAGACAAACAAAAACCCAGACTCTTCAATGCACAGGACAAACTGGGGGTTGCCAGAGGGAAAGTGGGTGAGTGGGGTGGGTGACATAGATAAAAGGAATCAAGAATCTACTTATTTTTTTAATTAATTAATGTATTTAGTTTGAGAGAGAGAGAGACAGCACGTGCACACACGGTAGAGGGGCCGAGAGAGAATCTCAAGCAGGCGCCACACTCAGCACACAGCCTGATGGGGAACTCGAGCTCACGAACCGTGAGATCATGACCTGAGCAGATGCCTAACCGGCTGAGCCACCCAGGTGTCTGAGAGCACACTCTGACAAGCACTGGGTCACGTACAGAATTGTTGAATCATTACATTGTACACCCGAAACTAATATAACATTGCATGTTAATTACACTTGAATAAAAAAATTTATTTCTGCCTTTCACAAAGATGGTGTTGACGGTGAAGAAGGAAGTTCCTGTCCTTCCCAAAGGCAAAGCAAAGGCTTTGAAGTCCAAGAAAATGGTGCTGAAAGATGTTCACAGTCACACACACACACACACACACAAAAGGAAGATCTGCAGGTCATCTACCTTCTGATGACCCAAATGCCTCTGAAGGCAGCCCAAATATCCTTGAAAGAATGCCCCCAGAAGACACAAGCTGGACCACTGTGCCATCATCAAGTTCTCCCTTACTACCCAGTTGGCCATGAAGAGCATAGAGGACAACACACTTGTGTTCACTGTGGATGTCAAGGCCAACAAGCACCAGATTAAAGACACTGTGAAGAAACTCTATTACCTTGATGTGGCCAACGTCAACACCCAGATCAGGCCTGATGGAAAGAAGAAGGCATATGTTTGACTGGCTCCTAATTATGATGCTTTTGGATATTGGCAACAAAATTGGGACCATCTAAACTGAGTCCAGCTGGCTACATCTAAATCTAAAATTTTTCACCATAAAAAAAAAAGATTTATTTGCATTTATGTCAATTCAATAACTATTCTTATCCCACTGGATGCTCACTGTGTTGGGCTGCCAAAAACATGAAAGACCCCATATGAGATTATACTTTAGTCAGGGTAATACGATATTCACATTCATAATCATAATGTAAAGAAGATTATAAAATGACATACAAGCGTTACAAAGGTTTACAAAGTGTATCATCGAGAGAGGAAAAAAAAAAGATCAGGAAAAGCTTCCTAAATGACAGGCCATTAAAACCAGACATATTAAGGCCATTATTTAAATGGGAGAGATGGAGAAGAGTGGCCCCGGTAGAGAGAGAATGACCTGAAGCAAAGTGCCAAAGGCAGGAACACAAGGAAGGTGGTTTTTCTGGAATATTCTTTTCAGAGAAAGCAGCAGTGAGAATTGACAGTGAGGTGGTATTGGTGATAATGAGGTGATATCTATTAGGAGTATGTTGATATCCGACATCCCATGAGATGTTTATAGTGAGCAAATCAATAAGCTGTGGGAACTCCCTGCAGCATGTGAGATTGAGAAGTTATTCTTAGAGCCATGCCTTAATTAGAAAAATATGTCGAGTGTTAGAATGGTTTGAAGAGAGAGAGACCCGGGCTAGAGAGGGCACTTGGACGGATCTAACAATCTATTTGAGAGGCATGACGGGCTGGAGTTAGAGTGGCCGTGATAGGAACAAGTTGGGTAATACTTGCTAGAAACCATCCCAGACAGAATGTACAGAATGTGCTGATTAGATATGGGGCACA
This sequence comes from Panthera uncia, assembly GCF_023721935.1. NCBI lineage: Eukaryota > Metazoa > Chordata > Mammalia > Carnivora > Felidae > Panthera > Panthera uncia. The sequence continues at coordinate 17,032,764 of NW_026057581.1, forward strand.
AAGCAGTTGGCTCCCAGGAAAGAATGGCAGTGCCAGTCACGGAGACTCTGGAGAAGTGGGTTTGTGGGGAGTAGGGAGGTGGAAGGGGGAACATATCAGCAGGTGTCAGTGGGAGCCTCAGGAAGAGATATCCAAAAAAGAGGGAAATGTGGGGGGCATGATACAGTGTTATGATTCATCAGAACCCAAACCGTGATGTGAATCACCAAGTAACAAAGAACATTAAGAGCCAAAAAGCAAGCTGAGGAAAGATTCAAGGGGGACAGTCACTGCAAATTAAAATTTCCCCGTAATTCTGAATTTCTCTGAGAGTAGTGACTCTAAAATCAACTATTAACCAAGGCTCAATGGTCGGCGACCAAGAATCTGAAAAGAACAGTATTATCCATAGTTGGATGGATAATATCCATTATCCAAGTTCCTCAAAGAGGGATTGTAAAAGCAACGCCCTTTCACACATTTGGCAACATGACAACCTTTACATAGTGTTGAAATCGTAGCTCAGAAAAGTTAAAAACAGAACCACCCTCCGATCCCCAAATTGCACTGCTAGGTATTTACCCAAAGAATACAAAAATACTAATTCAAAGGGATACGTGCACCCGCCCTGATGTTTATAGCAGCAGTATCTACAATAGCCAAATTACGAAAACAGCCCAAGCATCCATCAACGGATGAATGGGTAGAGAAGAAGCTGTGTCTAGATACAACGGAATATGAATCAGCTATAAACAAGAATGAACTCTCGCCGTTTGCAATGACATGGGTGGAGCTAGAGCGTATTATGCTAAACAAAATAAGTCAGTCAAAGAAAGATAAATACCGTATGATTTCACTCATATGTGGAATTTAAGAAACAAAACAAATGAGCAAAGGGGAAAAAAAAGAGAGAGAGAGAGGGAAAGCAAGAAACAGACTCTTACCCATAGAGAACAAATTGGTGGTTACCAGAGGGGAGGTGGTGGGGGGATGGGTGAAATAGGAGATAGGGATTAAGGAGGGCATTTGTTGTGACAAGCACCAGCTGCTGTAGGGAAGTGTTGGGAGAGAGAAATATATACATTTACACAATAAACGTATACGATGCATTTACCTAAATGTATCATATAAATGTACACATATACAATAAATGTACATATTTATACAATAAACGTACAATAAATCCAATTCAAAGAACTGTACACATCTTATAGGGAGTCTAGGTTGCAAAGTCAGGGTGTAAAGAGGAGACGACACACAGTCAAAATTCCTCTGGAGAAATCCCTGGGGAACGTGCCACATTAAGACGACACAGAGTCTCCCTAATTCCAACATGGCCGATTTTCCCTCTCATCTTGATCTAGATGGTAGTTTCTTCTAACGAGCCCCAGACGAAGAAGTTGGCTGGAACTGAGGAACTCTGTGTTATGAGATGTACATGGTATCATTAACGTTAGAGAGCCATGGGGACGAAGACCCATCATGGGAATAAACAGAATCCACCTCGGGCTCACTCGAAACCCCAGACAAATTGCATGGAATGGAAGGCAGGGTGGGATGGCCCAAACCATTTAAATTTACCCACCGTGTGGGCCTGTGTGTGCCCATGTGTGCGTGCATACAGTTGAGTTTGTGCAAGTTGAATGAATAAAAGTTGAGACTCCATTGTGTTGAGCATTGCTCACGTATCAGGGGTTGTGTTAGGCGTAAAGGAAACAAAAATTATCAGGTGTAGCTTCTACCTTTGAAGCTCAGTCTCAAAGTCCGCTGGGAACACAAACACAGCACTACAAGACTAATAATAGTACAGTGTGATACGGGAGGAGTGAGTCCATGGCAGTGAGAATTAGGAAAGTCTTTTTAGAGAGTGACCGTAAGTTGACTCTTACAAGAAAGGCCCATGTCAGTCAAGTGAGGGAGAAGGAGAAAAAGCCCAGAAGATCGTGGCAGGGCAACTGGCATGAGTGAGGCAGGGACGGTGGAAGTGGCACATTTGGGACTCACAAGTCACCCAGGTAGAGCTGGAGTACAGCATGGGATGGGGCACATAGTGAGAGAAGGTGCTGGAAAGCCTAAGAGACCAGATGGCAATGAGTGCCCTGCGCTCAGTGAAGGGGCTAGGACATCGTGTTGGAGGTGATGAGGATCTGCCTGAAGGTTTTCAAGGAGAGAGATGATCACATGATCAATTTTTATAAATGTCATCCTTGTCACTATGGAGATGGATGAAAGCAGGCTGAGAATAGTCGGGGAAAATACGTTGACCCTTGAATAACAGCAGGTGTTAGAGGTGCCAACCCCTTGTGCAGGAGAAAATCCACACATAACACTTTTTTTAATGTTTATTTATTTTTTGAGACAGAGAGAGAGAGAGAGAGAGAGGATGAGTGGGGGAGAGGCAGAGAGAGAGGGAGACACAGAATCCAAAGCAGGCTCCAGGCTCTGAGCTGTCAGCACAGAGCATGATGCAGGGCTCGAACTCACGAACCGCGAGATCATGACCTGAGCTGAAGTTGGACGCTTAACGGACTGAGTCACCCAGGCGCGCCCCACATAACCCTTGACTCCCCCAGAACGTAAGTACCAGTAGCCTACTGTTGATTGGAAGCCTTACCAATGACAAACAGCCAATGAACACATATTTTGTATATCATATGTATCATGGACTGTGTTGTGACAATGAAGTAAGCTAGACAAAAGAAAATGTTAGGAAGAAAATCATAAAGAAAAGAAAATACATTTATAGGGCTCTATTGTAAAAAAAACAAACAAACACCTGTAACTGGACCCACGCAGTTCAAACCCGTGTGGTTCACGGATTTGCTGTAATTAGAAACGAGATGAGGGGCGCCTGGGGGGGTGTAGTCGGTTAGGCATCCGACTCTTGATCTCGACTCAGGTCATGATCCTGCGGTTCGCGAGTTCAAGCCCCGCGTTGGGCTCTGCGCTGACGGTGTAGAGCCCGCTTGGGATTCCGTGTCTCCCTCCCTCTCTGCCCCTCCCCTGCTTGTGTGTGCTCTCTCTCCCTCTCTCAAAATAAACCAATAAACTTTAAAAAAGAAGAAAAGAAAGAAAGAAAGAAAGAGAGAGAGAGAAAGAAAGAAAGAAAGAAAGAAAGAAACAAGATTACTGTAGGAGACAAGAGAAGACAGATGGCGGCACCAGAAACAGAGAGGAGGCTGACAGCCATGTTCAGTTTATTGACTGTTCAGTCTGTAGTCAGTGCTATGCCAAAAACTTACACGCATCGCCTTGTTGCTTCTGCCAGTAACACCTATGAAGGTGGGGTGGCCAGGTCACATCATCCCCGTGGCCATCATACGAGGTGCCCACCTCAGTTCATGTACCACGTCCACTGAGAAGGCTTCCCCGACTCACCCCATTCAAAGCAGATCCTTTTCCATATCAGCCTGTGTTCTCTGCAGAGCACTTAACAGAATCTCTAATTATCTTATCTGTCTGCTTTTTATTATCCGTGTCCCACGTCTAGAACATACACTCCACGAGAGCAGGGGTCTTATTTGTTTCATTCACTACTGTATCCCAGTACTTAGCACGGTATCTAGGTGCTCAACATTTATTAAATGATGACATTTTATAGATATTTATTACAGACGGCCTTTTAGAGGCGAAGGCCAGAATCACAACAATAACAACGATAAAAATTAACGCTTAAAATATGGGCTGGGCAACAGTCCAACTCATTGAAGCCTCACGTATTTGATACAAAATTATTATTTTCCGCATTACAGATGGGAAACTGAGGTCCCCAAATTCAGGTCACTGGTCCGAGGTCACCCAGCTTGTAAACAGCAAAGCAGGGATTCAAATGCAGGCAGTTTGGCTCCAGGCTCCACGCTTTCACCACCTTGGCTTTGCTACTTGAAGACTGGGCTTTTGTATAAACACCGGGTCATGTGGCTGGGATGGGGCAGCTAGGATTCCAGCCTGGCTCTCCCCAACTCTTGGAACCCAAGCTCCAGGGAAAGCCAGATCCCCCAGGATGGGGCAGTGAGAACGACGGAGAGAGAGAACCCAGCCTGCAGGGAAGAGCTAGAAGAGGACACACAAAGGCGACTGTGTAAGTTGTGTTCTGAGTGCGTTGGATTTGCGGTGCTCCTTGTATCCACTCTATCCTTCACTATGCCTCCTGCTTTTGGAGCAGAGCATGTTCCTCAGCCCTTCCGATTCCCTCTTCGCCTCTCGGTAAAATGGCGAAATGTGCGTTTCAATACTGACCAGACGAGATTCTTGAGAAGATTAAGCTGAGATAATGCAGACCCAGATGGGGCAGATGGGCAGTCCCCTCCTCTTTCCTGGACCTCCTGCTCACACAAAAAAGCCCCGAGTTCCAGAAAGAGGGCCCAACCAATATTTTTGGGTGGGTCCCATTATACATCATTCCTCAAGCTCGACAAGACTCAGAATCCGCTAAGGTTCATCTTCTGGACACTTGCAGTTTTTGCAATAATTAATGAAGGATTCATAAAACCAGGTATAATTTAATCTAAATGTGTAACACAGATCTTATCTCTCCTTCCTCTAGAAATTTCTTTTTCTTTTTTTTTTTTTAAATTTCTTGCTAGGTTATATGAAATACTTGTCTTTGGGTAAGTCACATATTTTCATCTTAGTTTCTCTTCTGCAAAATGGGGATGGTAGCCTTCCTTTTACAGGGGTCTTGTAAGGATTAGACGAGATCCTGCTTAAGTACTTTTGCAAAATAAGTACTATCCAAACATAACAAAGAAACATTATTAAAAATGTTTTTATGAGACAGAAGGGGTATGTTTATTGAGATGACACCACTTCCACAGAAGTAATTTAATTAGTATTCTCTAAGTCACGATTGTTCAAGGGCTTAAAGCTTTAGGTCTTAACCTGAATCTTGCCCTTCTAATACCAGATGGAGATGTTCATTAACACTCTACCTACAAGACAAGGAACGATTTTGCAGTGGGGAGCGTCCTTTAGTCTGACCAGCGTCACCCTAAGGAACCATCTTCAACTGTAGCCTGCCCCTTGGGAAAGTGACCCAACAAAGGCTCGTCAGTATCCTTCACCCCCTCGATTTGGTTAGGGATAGTGATTGGCACCAAGCAGGACAAATACGAGGTCTCCCCTAAACTTGTTGCTAGAACTCTCAGGAAAAAGACTCTCTTGTCCCCTAAGAGTGCCAACTGTCAGAACCAAGAAACGAGAGCTACTTGTGGCCATCTCTGACTGCAGGTGGGGGGAGTCTGTCTGAATGGGGCCACCACAGGCAGGGAGAGTGACCAACTTGGCCCAATTCACCTGGGGCTTTCCTGGTTGTAGCACTGGGAGTCCCATCCTGGGACCCCCGCCCCCCCACCTTTAGCTCTGGACAAAGAGACAGGTTTTCACACCACAGAGAGACCATCTGGCAGACAGAGTCCTGAATTCCTGAATATGTTGTTTCCACTCTTGATCCAGATTTTTTGGAGTCCTTTCTTGGGCATCTCAATTCTGTGACCCAATAGGCTCTTGCGTCTATTTAAGCAACTTTGAGTTGTGTTTCTGTTGCTTGCCACTTAAAGAGTCATAGCACATTCCCAAAGAATGTGCACATATAAATAAAACTCAGCGTTAAAAAAGCAAAATAAATCGAAGTAGGAAACACGCTATTTTTAGGTTTGAAAAATGAGGAAATGCGACCATGCGGTCACTGCTGAGGTTGAGATAATTTATTTGAAGAAGGGGCTCTGAAAAAAAAAAATGTATACAAATGGAAAAAGGAAGAGAAGCAAACGAAAACATTCTTATGGAGGAAAAACCTCACGGCATGAGAAAGGTCAGAGTAATGAATGCACGAGCAAAAATTCAAAAGAATAAACTTACACAGTGAGAAGGGGGGGAAAGTATAGCTGGAAAAAAAAAGTAACAGTTTTGCCTTTTCCATTAGGGATGGACTGGCCCTGAAGTGTGACCAGAAGACAATTTAGCCATGGGAATGGACTGTAAGAAACAAGCCTAGCGGCTGTTTCTGTGGGTACTGAGCAATTTCACAAGATTTAAAGCAAAAATCGAAATGGCCTCTAACATTCCACCATGGGGCAGGGAGGCCAAAGACAATGCTATAGGAATAACCAGAAAAACTAGAGAAAATGGTGGTTTCTTAAGGTGACACAAATGATTACAAAGATCTGATGAGTTAGAAAATCTAACCATGCACCAGAATTCAAGGTGGACTATTGGCTCTCTGTTTGTGCTCCTGGAGGGTTTCCTTTGAGAATATGGCCAGAAGGGAGAGGTCTAGACCATCTGTCTCTCCAAGAGCCACACGGAATGGGCTGATAGCCGCTCCGCCTGGCCTCCCCTGAAGAAGGATGTGAGACTGGGGCCTCTTACCCCGAGAGACTCTTTTTGGCCTGTTTTAGCACCATTTCTTTTTTTTTTTTTAATCTTTATTTCCTTTTGAGAGAGAGACAGTGTGTGAGCAGGGAAGGAGCAGAGAGAGAGAGAGACAGAGAGAAAGAATGCAAAGCAGGCTCCAGGTTCTGAGCTGTCAGCACAGAGCCCGACGCGGGGCTTGAAATCACGAACTGTGAGATCATGACCTGAGCTGAAGTGGGACGCTCAACCCACTGAGCCACCCAGGTGCCCCAGCACCATTTCTAATTCTAATGCAGATTGGAACAAGCCTAAGGGTTGAAGACCAAGAAAGAAATCATTTTCTCAATAGAAACACAACTTGAAAAAAAAAAAAAAAAGCCAGGTGAAGCTACGTAATTCAGTGCTACCTCTGCGAATATTCTTTCTATTGAGTCTCATAAACTATTTTCACTTGGTTTTCTGATGTCATGTAACGGTAGGGTACTAGTCATTTCCTTGGTCCTATGACAACTGTGGGTGATTTGGGGAAGCTGATGTACCTGTGCATGGTATTTCTAACACAACCACTTTAAGTTAGGGTGTTAGGTAGAAGAGAGAAGGAACTTTTGAGACAGGAAAGGAACAACACTATTTGTACTTGCACGTTTTGCAAAAACGATGTTGACACTGTACTTACTGAAGGACTTTTCCTCTTATAACATGACATCGAACATAGAAGAGCTGGGGCACCTGGGTGGCTCAGTTGGTTAAGAGTCCGACTCTTGATTTTGGCTCAGGTCATGATCCCAGGGTTGTGAGACTGAGCCCTTCGTGGGGCTCCGTTCTCGTGGAGCCTGCTTAAGAGTCTCTCTCTCCCTCCGTCCCTCCCCTGCTCACATGCACTCTTTCTCTCTCTCAAAAAAAAAAAAAAAAAAAAAAAAGAGCTGATATGGTTAAAAGCTATCTGATAATGAAGGACCAGACTCACATCCCAAATCTTAAGTCCCAAAGGAGACTCAAGCATAAAATCCTGGAGTTACTTGAGGGTATGATTGGATTTTACATTGCCTTTGAAGATGGAGATATCCAACACGGGCTAGAGCATTTGAAGATACTTATTTAATTTAATTTATTTATTTAGAGAGAGAAAGAGAGAGCATGAACAAGGGAGGGGCAGAGAGAAAAGGAAAGAGAGAGAATCCCAAGCAGGCTCTGCACTGTCAGCAAGGAGCCCTACCTGGAGCTCGAACTCATGGACCCATGAAATCATGAGCTGGGCTGAAACCAAGAGTTAGATGCTTAACCAACTGAGCCAGGCAGGCACCCGATGATTGTTTTTTTTTTTTTAATACCTTGCAATTCATGAAGGCCCACGTACAAGCAGGATATCCTTCTGCTTTCTCCCTAAACCAGAATGCCATCCCGCATGTAAGAAAGGAAGGAAGCAAAGCCACAGGAGACGTCACATTATCCTGAAAAGCATCCCTTGTAGAATCAGATCTGACAGACCACTGACCCTGGACCATGCTTGCTTTTCTCCCTGGAGGATGCTCTTGGTGGAGCTCTCACCTCCGAAGGAGATGGAATGCATTTGCCGAGGCTAATGGGCAACCGGGAATCTAGACTCACCAGCATTTCCACCTTCCTACAAATTCCTCATAGCTGTATGTGCAGTGTTCATGTCGTTCTGGGCATTGAGTCTTCCTTGAGGAGAGGCAAAGGCAGAGATGAAGGGGATCTTCTTACCTGGGTTCTCATTTGGTAGCTGGGGAGATTTGAGGCTCCAAGAGATTATGTGATTTACATGGAGCCATACTATCTCTCTGAGAAGGCAGAAGCCAGCATACCATACCACAGCCTATAGCAAAAATGGTTTCCTTTCCTCTGCCTATCTACATATCAGTCTTGGTCTCCTATCTTGTCTATTTTTCTAGGGCTGGAAAATGGGGGGGAGGGAAGATTCTTTTTTTCCCTTGGTTTTCTCTTTCTTTATTTACTTTGAGAGGAAGAGAGAGAGAGAGTGCGGGAGGGGCAGAGAGAGAGACAGACAGACAGACAGAGAGAATTCCAAGCAGGCCCTGCTCTGACAGCGAGGAGCCCAACTCGGGGCTCAGTGCGGGATCTCACTCGTGGCTCAATCCCAGGAACTGTGAGATCATGACCTGAGCTGAAACCAAGAGACAGACACTCAACTGACTGAGCCACTCAGGCGACCCTCCTTGGTTTTCTTATATTGATTTGACATTGAGAAGACTGATCATCCATCTGTCACAGTAACCAGACATTTAACCCCAGCCTAAATACGTGTTTTTCTTCTTTCAAGATGTGACGATTCAGGCTTTTGTTAAGAAATGCCTTCATCTCAGACCAGATGTAAGGAACCGCATGGCTGGTACCAAATGTTATAAATCAAAAGGGAATAGTGAAAAAAGGAAGGGATAAATACTGAAATGTGAAAATCAGCCTCTAAGTACTGAGTCCCTCCCAAATTATATGACAATGATGGAAACAACAGACAGAAGGTGGAAAGATGGCGGCCGTACGGAGAGGGAGGCCAGGAAAGACAGAGGGCACAGTACAAGAGCAAACCCTGTTCCCCAAGCCAGTCGCCCTGAGATTCAGAGCCCAAACGTGGTATTTTCCAGAGAATGCTGGCATGTTTATTGCCCAGCAGGCCCTGCCCTGCAGCCTGGGAGGACCTACCAGTGTTTCCAACTTGGCAGGCCCCCAAAACCAGAACAATGATTGTTTTTCTCCTGCTATAATAATGCTGTTGAGTTCATCAGAGGTCCATTTTGTATTTTTCATGGAGACCAAAGCTTGAGATTTCCTGCAGAAGAGATTCTATCATGTTTCATGTAGTTTTAAAAAGAATCCATCTGGTCCATTAGTAAAGGTGGAAATGTTTTGATGAGAAAAGAAGGAGCTGTTCCTAGAATCTCATTCTTGAGCTAAAGCAAAATGTATTTTCTTTTCCAAAAAAAAAAAACAAAAACAAAAACCCCTACCCGTGTGATACGGTATACACATGAGTCCAACCATTTCTCAACTCGCCGGGTCTGAGGGAGACAACTCTGGTGTAAAACTTCATGCTTGGCCATTCGTTCATTCACTCACTCACTTATCTAATATATATTTATTGACCATTTACTATCTGTTCTAAGCACTGAGGATGCTTAGCAGTTAACAAGATAGGAAAATGACCCCAACTTCGCACAGCTAATAATGCAGAGGAGGCCAAGAACAACCTCATACAAAGACGTCAATGTGATTATTCCAAGGGGTGATACACCCTTTGAAGGAAGAATAAGGGGAGTGGTCAGCTCATATCTGGCTGATGGATGGGGTAGGAAGGAGAAGCGCTGGCAAGAGAGGGTCTGGCAAATTTGGGGGAAAGAAAGAACACCACTATGGACTGACAACAGCGATACCTATTGTGGTAAAGATTTAGTAAGATGAACGCAAAAGAACACGATCAGTTGTAAAGCCATACCTCTGAAAGGTATTCCCTTGGCCGTGCTAGAACCTGATTCTGCATCCAGAAAGGATCAGAGAGAACTACAGATGTTCCCTTTCATCTTGCACATCTACTAAAAGGGAGCAGGCTCTCGAACAGCCTTTCCAAGTACGGCACGCTGCTGTCCCCTGAAACACGGCGTCGCACATACCTGGGATCCTGTTGAGCGTCACCCAGAAATGCTCATCAGGACTGAAAGTATCTTTGGACCACCGGAGCAAGTCGACCGCCCGCGGGTCACGGAGGACAAAGTCGGTAAACTCTCTTGATAGAGCCACGTAGGCAGAGCCGAAGTAAATGGTGAGGTTATGGGGAGGAGGTGATTTCAACGCCGTGGTTCTGATCACATAGGAAAGCTCTTTGCCCAGGTGCTCCCGGTGGACGTATTTAGTCCGTCCAATGGCGTGGGCTGGGGGCAGCACCCCCGGGGTAATGTTTTTCCCTTTAAATCCTTTCAGATACCGGACTATCTCCTTGTTGGTTTTCAGGGGGAAATCTTGCCCACACGTGTTGATGGCGTACCTCCATGGGACCTTGGAGGCCGCAAGATCTTTGACGCAGTTCAGGTCGGCCTGGAGCCTGGAAATCCCCCCATAGACCACTGGCTCCATTCTAGAAGCCAGAAAAGCATTTGGGAAGCAGCTCAGTAATTGTTCCACCGCGCCTTTAAATTCGACTGTCGCCTTTTCATCCACGTGAACACAGTAGACGTTCTGAGGCATGTAAATCGCTCTAAAGAGCCTTGCAAAGGTATCGAAATGGTGATGGATGACCATTATATACGCCAAAGGAAATTCAGCTTCTTCTTTAGACAGAGGGGCTGTGATGTAGTGGCTTTGGGTCAGGTATTCCCTGCAAGAAGACTTGTCTTGTATCCTCAGTTTGTTTCTCCACAGGAAAGGCGTTCTGCCTTTGATAAAGGATGTGCAAACCTGAGTCAGCATCCAAGTGTCTGAATTATTTAGCCTCTGGAAGCCCGGCTCTCCCCCGAACCCAAACACATAGAGCACGATAAAAAGGACGACGCAGGAAACAGAAACTACGAAGAGGTAACGCATGGATGAAGGCAGCATGCCTCCCGGAGGAGCAGGTTGTCAACGACGGGCAAAATCTGCCAGGCCTCCCCCAAGCTTACTTCTCCCTCTGCGTTCTTATTCTGGCACATACTCCGGGAACTCCTAGCCTGAAGGACGCGCTGGGAATCGATCCCCTTTCAGGCCGGGAAGTCCCGCTGCTGGCTCCGGCCCCCCCACCCCCGTGCTGATACTAGCAACCGGTCCGCCTCGCGGTCTCTGCTTCTCAAACCGCCTTTGTCTAAAGCCCAGCAGCAGGTTCCAGAAGCCCGGCTTTCCCCTCCCTCCGCTTCCCTGCCCGCATCTGCTGGCTGTGGCCCTAAAACACCGGCAACTTCTTTCCCCTGCGGATTTCGTTTCTCAGATCTCTTTTCTTTCAGTTCCCATGTGTTTCCCGCACCACGCCCCCCCACCAGCCTCCCCCCTCCCCCCCCCCCCCTCCCCCGCTTGTTATTGCCATTCAGGGAATTAGCACAGTGAAAGGCAAAGCTGAAATGTGTTCTGGCAGGCGTGCCGTTTCCTGCTGGCCATCCACGGGCTGCCGGGTTATCCCCTCCTGTGGCTCGTGGCAATCCCCCCTTCCAGGGGTCCCCCCACTCTTCCAGGTGACGCGGCCTCCATGCTCAAATGCTTTAAGGAAAACAACCAATGCTTTAATGACAAAAGTGACTGAGGTGACAGAGATCTAAAATGAAAAAAAAACAACATCATCCATCCTGGCTTTCCGGCCCCGCCCTACCTTTTTCTAAAACCAGAGATCACAGGACTTCCAGTCCTGGGGGGAATCTGACAGCGCAGGCTCCTGGTCCTGTGACTCATAGGTGAGGTGCCATGAGGTGCCCGCCCCCCCCCCCCCCCCCCCCCCCCCCCCCCCCGCCTCCACCGGCTTACGGCATCCACTGCGGGCTTGTCACAGAATGTTGGGGTCACAGAACAAGTCCCCAGCTGCACCCCCTGATTTCCTTAAAGCCCTAGAGCTCCACCGAAAAGAACTTGAATCCTGGCCACAAGTGACGTTCAGATTCCGGGACCCCGGGGCGGGGGGAGGGGTCACTCAGGTTTTAAACACCCAGAGAACATCATCTAATACTCAGATACATCCTTTATATCGGCTCAGTCGGATACTGACCGCCTAGGATGGACGCGACTTCCTCCAACCTGTAAATAGCAGTGTTTTGGGTAAAGAATATCAAGCTCTTCGACTTAGAAGTTTCTTGTCTTCAACCCTTCACTTCCCCACCAGCTGTTTTGTTTTTTTTTTAATATAGATGAATATATTTTATTTCAAATGACTTTGGAAATGCCAGTTCAACCACTGAATGCCTTCCCATCTCTCCTCGCTCTCTGAATTCACAACCCCAGTCCCTCCACCCTGTGGCATTAACTCACAATGCACATTGAGCCCCCACCCCGTGAAGAAATGATGCCCTCCAAGGTGACTTCTCTCCTTCCTCTGGAAAAGCCTCTACACTGCTATTAATGGAACTAATAGGACAATATGCTGATTCCTTGCTTTGGCCCGGGTAGGAAAACAAATGTGAGCCCCCGCGATCTGAAACCACCCTGCTCCAAGTAAATGCCACGTCATTTCCTGAACACAGTGGTTTTTTTGTTTTTGTTTTTGTTTTCAAGTCAGCTCGACGCCCAACTCCGGGCTCGAACTCACAAGCCCAGAGCCCAAGAGTTACATGCTCCACCAACCGAGCCCTGTAGTTTTTCTTTCTGCCCAGTGTCCATTGTTCCCATTTTTTATTCTTCCAACTTATACCTTATTTTCCTCTCTCCTTTACTAAATCCTCCCCGTTCTTGAAGACCTGCCACAGATAAACTCCATGTAGAACCCACCTTCAGATTTTTAGGCCAAGCGGAAAAGAGAAAAGGTAACCCTTATGCGGGTAAAGCAGATGAGTCTAATTCTCAGTGTCTTCCACGGAATAGAGCAAAGAAAATGATGGAGAGCGCATGATAATGGAAAGCTCAGTGACGAGCTTCTCTTCTTCCAAATACCTTTAAAGATTAGCTTATTGTATATTTTATTTCAAAACAACAGAGAGTAATTTCAGCATCTCGTTTGGCAAAGCCTCTTGGCTTAGAGTGAATATTAATGCATTTGCAGTCTGACAAAGTGTTCAGGGTACAGACGCATAACTTAATCAGGCCGACAGAGTCTGTTTACATTGCTGTTTCCAACTGGCCGATAACACAGGGTTTCAGATCTACACAGGCTTAGGGGACAGACATTATAATGCCATTATATTGAGAAATAAACACACACCAGCCAAATTAGGAGCGATCCTAATGTTTCTGTATTCAATCTATTACTTCGAATGGCATTGTTTGCGTGTTAAACATATAGCTGTTTTTCCTCTCTGCCCTTTCGGCTGTCCTTGGGCCAATTTGCCACCCCCCCCCCCCCCCCTCTGGTTTTTAGAAAAAAAAAAAAAAAAAGCTCACAGGAGAACCTTTTAAGAAACTTCATGTTGCAATAGAGAAAGGCTGTACCTGTTACCTTTCCCTCCTAATAGGCCAGAAGACCTGCTTACTCAGAACACACACCACGGTGTGTGTTTTCACTACTGAGACTGAACAGCTCAGCCTTCCTTCCCTACACACCTTTGACTACAGGCAGGGACCGGTTTGGCACCTGCAAGCCTAGCAACCAAACCTTGGGGCTCCTTTGGAAGCAGTTATTCCCGAACCAGCCAATTAATCAGGCTAGACGTGTTGACTCTCCCCTGGGGCCACATTCAGAGCCTGCTCTTCATTCCATTCAGCAGTTTTTATTTTCTGTACATTATTTAAGAATTTTTCCAGCTATGGAGCTGTCCAGAACCCAGCTCCAAAATGAAGAGGGTATCCCTTTATTTGAAATGATAGAAGACTCAGAATCTCTATGAAATAAAGAAATAGGGGCGCCTGGGTGTCTCAGTCGGTTAAGTGACCGACTTCAGCTCAGGTCATGATCTCAGGTTGTGAGTTTGAGCCCCGAGTCAGGCTCTGTGCTGACCACTCAGAGCCTGGAGCCTGCTTCCCATTCTGTGTCTCCCTCTCTCTCTGCCCCTCCCCTGCTCATGCTCTCTCTCTCTCTCTCTCTCTCTGTCTCAAAAATAAATATAAATATTTAAAAAAAATTTTTTTTAAATAATCAAAGAGGTGAAAGAGTATCCTCTGACATCCCAGCACTGATCGGCTTCCCATGTGAAGGGGGAGACCTAAAGAGGGCTGAGCTGAAGGCAGTGGCACAACAGAAATTGTGGCTAACCAGGCAGTCGTGAAAGACCTTGCATGAAGCACTTGGCCTTCATCTTGCTGCAAAGGAACACCACCAAAGACATTTTTAGGTGGAGGAGTGTTCCCAGGCAACACGTGCCAACAGGAGAACAGGAGGAAGGGTGAGAGCAAAATAAACCACGGTGAGAAGTTTACGTCAGCCCATAAACGCTTACGTTTATAATGATAATATAATCACGTTAATAATGATAATAATCAGAACACCTGGGTGGCTCAGTGGGTTAAGTGTCTGACTCTTGATTTCGGCTCAGGTCATGACCTCAGGGCTCATGGCTTCGAACCCTGCGTCTGGCTGTGCGCCGAAGGTGTGGGGCCTGCTTGGGATTCTCTCTCTCCCCCCTCTCTCTGCCCCTCCCCCGCTTGTGCACATGCACACGGGCTCTCTCTCTGTCTTAAAAGAAATAAATAAAAACATTAAAAAAATAAAGTGTTTAAAAAATAATAATTGTAAATAAAGCCTCTGAAAGTATGAGGTAAAGGTGCTGGCTACACCTTAATTAAGTGTCTTCTAGAAACAAGTCCAAGGCTTTAATGAACCAGAACATCAGATATGGCATCTTTTGAGTTTTTCCTTAAATCAAGAAATGCAGATAGAAGGATTTAAAGTCCCAGGGTCGCTAAGAAATTAGTGGAAAGTCTAGACTTGCTTTTTCATTCCCTCAACGTTGTAATGTAGAAATGTGAATGTTACCTTATTTATACTATTTACCTATTTGTATGTGTTGAATGAATGAATGAAAGACCACACCCCCCCCCATGGTTCCAGGTGCTCATGGGTAAATGCGCTCTTAGCTGGAACTGGGAACAGAACAACTGGTGTCTTTTATTTTGACACACAAAAACTGACCAGATTGATTGACCAGAGAGATTAAACGATATTTAAAAACCCACAACTTTCAATCAAATTTCTGTGGGAAACCACGCAAGATGTGTTTTCATTTGAATATCAAGAAGGGGTGCCCACTCACCCCCACAATATTGCTAACAGGTCATGGTGCAAAACTCAGGACACCTGCGTTCTAGTTACTGTTCCACCTTTAACTGATCATGTGATCTTGGGCCCCCACTTGCTTCATCTTTAAAAAAAGAAGATGCTCCCGTGGTGCCTGGGTGGCTCAGTCGGTTAAGCGTCTGCCTCCCGGTTTTGGCTCAGGTCATGATCTCATGGTTCGTGAGATCAAGCCCACCATGGGGCTCAGCACTGACAGCACAGAGCCTGTCTCTCTCTCCCTCTTTCTCTGTCTGCCCCTCCCCTACTCTTGTGCTTGTGTGCATTCTCTCTCTCTCTCTCTCAAAATAAATAAACTTAAAAAAAAAAAAAAAGGATGTTCTCTATGGTCCCTTTTGGCTAAAATTATGGCCCTTTGAGCCATAATTCAGAATGTGAAAGGTGAGT
The DNA here is from genome assembly GCF_023721935.1 of Panthera uncia. Taxonomy (NCBI): domain Eukaryota; kingdom Metazoa; phylum Chordata; class Mammalia; order Carnivora; family Felidae; genus Panthera; species Panthera uncia. Next base: position 17,048,353 of record NW_026057581.1, read on the forward strand.
CCACAAAGCAGCAGTGACGAATCCAGGAAGTGTGAAGTATGCCCCCATCCCGCAGGAGATCGTCTCCTCGTTAGGCTTCAAAATACATTTAGCTGAAAATACATAACCAATGAAACATCGAAGACTATGGATCCGTTCCAAACAAGAGGGTAGCCACTAAACGTAGGGGGCGCTCAGAGGAGAAAAAGCTCCCTAGAAGCTGGAATGGGGAGAAAGCGCCTCCAACGTGTGTGTTCCTACACTCAGAATCTGGAGAAGGCATTCATTCCAGTTGGAGACGTTACAGGAGGGAGCAAGAACGCAAAAACAGGAAAGCCCGATGTGGAGAAATTTCCCAGGCAGAGTTGTGAATCTAGAACCTCACGGGCTGAGCAGCACATAAAACCTTCCTATCAGTGAACCGCGACCTCAGAGTACCAGTCGTAGCTAGAAGGTGACCTGTAGGACGGCAGGGACATCTCCCCCCTGTTCCTACCGTGGTCCGGCAACTCCAAGAGTCTTCCCTTGTGTTACAGCCCGCGGGCCATTGGGCACACACTGCGTTCACGCTTGTTTAAGAGGTCCAGAATTTAGCGATGGGGAAGGAGTGTTAAAACCTATAATATAAATTTCTATTTCTGTTTCTATTTTAATTTATACCCGCCTTTTTATTTTACATATTGGAATAGCATAGGAGAGCTATGCTAGGAGAGCCCTTCATGATTTTTTCTCTTAAGTGGATGTTCTAGTTACGTCTAGTTCTAGATGCGTGATTTTACTGTCCCGATAGTCCTTTCTTCACTCTCATGTTTCAGCATACACCTAGAGAGACCTAACTATGAATGTCCCACGTCAGCACTGAACTGTGTTTGCATTTCCTCATGTACCTTTTCTTTGTTTAATAGCGTGTACTTATGTAAACTTCACTACACTTTCATCATTGTTCTGGGACTTGTTTTTCCACTCCCAATTAACTGTTGTCCTTTAGTTGGGAGAGACATTGAGGGGATACAGGCTTGAGCAGGCATACCACATTTAAAATGTTAAGTAACAGCAGAATGAAGTTTGTTGAAGGAGCATTGAGAGCATAAGTCACACGCTGGCAGAAATGGTTGGGTGAATGAGGTGAGATTATATCATTTCTTGGGTTTGCTGATGGCTGTCCTTTGGAAGGTCATTTTTGTGTGGTTTCCTTTGTTATTGAAGCAGACCAAATGACGCAGGGATTCATTTTTAATTATAAAATGTAGGTGGGGGGCACCCGGGAGGCTCAGTCGGTTAAGCGTCCAACTTGGCTCAAGTTAAGCAGTTAAGCATCCATTTCGGCTCAGGTCATGATCTCATGATTCATGGGATTCTCTTTTCCTCTCTCTCTGCCCACCCCCCCACCCCCTGTCTCTCAAAATAAATAACTAAACTTAAAAAAATAAAACATAGGGATTTATGTTTTTCCCTTGAATGCAATTCACAGGAAATTCACAGGAATTCACAGGCAAGTAGAGAATGCGGACAATCTAATCCCCTTTGGATGGCCAACTACATAACTCTCTTCTGGGGGACCAGATAGTTTGTCAATGGAGGTTTTTGTTTGTGTTTTTCATGATAATGATCATGATGTTAAAGAGAAGAAAGGAGACATTTCCAAAGCACATCTTTAAAACAACAATTCTCCCATAACTGGGGAGTCCTGGGGTTCACTGGGGAAAATCCACCTTCTCCTGAGACACAATCATTTTGCTTTCTGTACCCTTCATCTAATTAGCAACAGAATAAGCTGTTTTCTAGATCGTGGAACCCAAAGCATTATTAAAACTCTCATTTTGGAGGCAGGAAGAAGTTTAACGTGCAGAATCTTAAAACCTAGAGAGCAGGTCCAGAGCATGGTCCAGCTAGATGGGCCACATCACAGTGGTGTGAGGTGAAGTGATCTGCCTCTGATTTTGATGGAGTGAAGGGATCATGGAAACACTTCCTGGATGCTAAAGAGTGCTAAGCAAATACTTGCAAAGCACAGTCTACACACATTCAAATAGGCAAATGTCCAAGCATGTGCAGATAGGAGGCAATCTCCCCGTAGCTGGAGGCTTAGAAAATGAAAAACAAATGACCCCAAAGAAGTCACGGCCAATTACCACTGATGAAACGTACCACTGAATGTACATGTGGAAGTGAATTCTTTAACCCTGGAAGAACTAAAACATTTGTTTCTAAAAGTGTTAAGCCCAAACTAGGTATTCTCGTGGCTTGGGGATAAGGATCATCCAGATCAAAAGTATGCAAACTTCTGTCAAGCATCCCATCACCTGGAGGGGTTGTTAAAATACAGGTTGCAGGCAAGAGGTAGTAACTTCCAGGTGGAATTTAACAGTCTGCATTTCTAGCAGGCTCTTGGGACCAACATATACAGCAAGCACACCTCTGCATAATCCCAGTCTCCCACAAAATATGGAACAGGATTATTTACTGACAAAAGCTGATGTTTTGGGCATCTAATATGCCATAAGTTGAATTAGAGGAGGGGTGTAGGAGAGAGATTAAAAAACAAGAACGAGGGGCACCTGGGTGGCTCAGCATCTGACTCTTGATTTCGGCTCAGGTCATGATCTCATGGTTTGTGGGCTTGAGCTCTGCGTTGGGTTCTATTCTGAGCCTGATCGGGATTCTCTCTCTCCCTCTCTCTCTCTGCCTCTCTCCTGCTCACACATGCTCTCTCTCTAAATAAATAAATAAATAAATAAACTAAAAAAAAAAAAGAAGAAAATACAACCAAGAGGAAAAAAAAAAGAGAGAGAAAGAGAGAAAAAAAGGCAGAAAATACCAAATCTTGGTGCAGGTGTGAAACACCCTGAACCTCATGTACTGCTGGTCAAAGTGGGAATGGACACAACTCTGGAAAATGCAGTATCTACCAAAGTTGAGCACAGGCAGGTCCTACGACCCAGTGATGCCTTTCCCGGGGATTTCGTCAATAGAAGTGCATACACGTTTATCAAAGGACATGCAAGTCAATATTCGCTGCAGCCATATTCACAGCAGACCCTAACGCCCACCAACCCAAATGCCATCAGGGTTTCTCAGCCTTGGGACTACTGGCACTTTAGGTTGAACGTGCCTTGTTGTGGGGGCTGTCCCTTGCATTGTAGGATGTTTAGCGGTATCTCTGGCCTCTACCCACTAAGTGCCAGTAGCCTCCTTGCCCCCCTCCCACCCCACCGCAAGTGGTGACAACCAAAAATAGTTCCAGGTATCGCCAAATGGTCCCTGGGAGGCAAAATCATCCCTCCTCACCTCATGCACCTCCTTCTGTCTACACAGCAATGAGAATGAAAAAATATAGCTGCCTGAAAAAAAAAAAAAAAAAATATATATATATATATATAACTGCCTGCCACACAAAACGTGAATCTCACAGACACAACACCGAGCAAAAAAAGCCAGACAGAAAAAGAGTACATGTCGTTATTTCCATGTTAATGAAGAACAAAAAAAGGTGAAAGTAATCTATGGTGTTAGACATCAGGGTAGTGACTGGGATCCTGGTCACGTTCTGTGTTTAGATGGTTGTTACTTGGGTGTGTTTTGTCAGTGACACCGCACTGAGCCCAACACTCCTTACTGATCTGTGCACTTTCCTATGTTATAAAATTCTTCACCAAGAATGAATGGATGAATGAATGAATGAAACGAGTCATGGTCCTTCTGCCAGAAAAACTCTGCCAGGTGAACCTTCCAGGTGAGTGGGGATCAGGAGTCCTGGAATAACGAACGCTCACGAGTTATCATCGCCTGTGGCCAAATACTCTCCAGTACCACGTACTGGAGCCCCCTTACTTGTTCCTTAAGCAACCTGACTGCTAAGGGGGTTCCCCCTCTGGCTCCTGACACCAGCCCACCTGCCCGACGTGGAACTGACGCTCAAGAACCTCGCGGTCTGGGGTCACTCGGTGAGGAGGGGTGACCCAGGGCTGGAATGTGAGTCATTGTGCCATCCTGCGCCTCTGCACGCAGGCCCCCGAATGGCATCAGTACCCGGATGTGCCCGATCGCTTCTTCCTCCTCCGTTTTCTGACTTGGGGACACCAGGTGCTCAGATCTTGTCTCATGCTTCCTGGATCCCCAGCCCTTCGCAGTTCTCAGACACCTGCTGTCCCGGTGACTTTTGCCAAGTTTCTTTCTTTTTTTTTTTTTTTTTTTTTAATTTAAGCTTTCCTTTCACAGGAAGACTAAGTCTGAGGCCATCCACATGACTGATATATTGACAGGGGTTTGATACACTATTGCAAGAATTCTGCCAGAATCAGTCACCAGTTTTACCAAAACATGCCCCTGCTCCACAACTTGAATAATGGAGTCGAACAGCTTTCATTTGGCCCTTTTACTGTTATTGGCCCATATATATTTTTTTTTTATTTTTATTTTTTTTTCAACGTTTTTTTATTTATTTTTGGGACAGAGAGAGACAGAGCATGAACGGGGGAGGGGCAGAGAGAGAGGGAGACACAGAATCGGAAACAGGCTCCAGGCTCCGAGCCATCAGCCCAGAGCCTGACGCGGGGCTCGAACTCACGGACCGCGAGATCGTGACCTGGCTGAAGTCGGACGCTTAACCGACTGCGCCACCCAGGCGCCCCGTATTTTTATTTTTTTTTTTATTTTGAGGGAGAGAGAGCACAGGGGAGGGGCAGAGAGAGGGGGGAGAGAGAGAATCCCAAGCAGGCTCTGTGCTGACTGTGCAAAGCCTGACATGGGGCTTGATCTCATGAACCATGAGATCATGACCTAGGCCAAAATCAAGAGTCAGATGCTTAACCCACTGAGCCACCCAGGCACCCCTTTATATATATATATATATATTTATTTAGTGGGGGTGGAGAACACAAGCAGGGGAGGGGGCAAAGAGAGAGGGACAGAGGATCTGAAGCAGGCTCTGCACGGACAGGCTGACAGCAGGGAACCCGATGTGGGGCTTGAACTCACGAACCGCGAGATCATGACCTGAACCGAAGATGGACGGTCAACTGACTGAGCCACCCAGGCACCCCCGTTGATATACTTTTAAGGATTTTATTCGTAAGTAACCTCTACACCCAATGTGGGCCTCGAATTCCCAGCCCTGAGATCAAGAGTCACATGCTCTCCGGACTGAGCCAGCCAGACACCCCTCCATTTGGCCCTTGTAGATCCCTCCCTCTGTTCTCCACCCTGTAAGAAGGCTGACATACAGGGTCAAGCAGCTCTGGCTCCCATTGGGTTTGCCAATGAGGGCACAAGACAGGGCTCAAGTGGCTGGCTCCCCAGCTCTTTTCTTGCCATCTTCAGTAGGAGAGCTGCCTCCTTTGACTGAAGTTCTTCTCAAAGGGCCCCTGGCCACAGCACTTTTTTCCAACCACTCCTTTCAGGTCGAGAAATGGTAATAGTTCCGCTATTACTGGCCCTCGGTTTTGTAATACCCCTTAGAGTTTCCCTCCACTCTGCCCACACCTTCAGAAATAGTCCCTGTGGTAAGTCTTTCTTGCTTAGCCTAATTTCTAAGTACAATGTGGGTTTCCTGCTGGGTCACTGACCCATACAACACTGATAAAGATAATACTTGAGATGATACTCGGCAGGTGCCAAGTCGTCGGTCAGCATTTCACAGAGAGCATCATTCAAGGCTCACAGCAACTCTGCAAAGTAAGCACCGTCATTAGCCCCATTTTACAGATGAGCAAGTGAGACTCAGAGAGGCCCAACATATTACCAAAGCTCATGATGTCAGGTAGAGTTGGAGCCAAACTTTGTGTTTTACATATTGACGTACTGAACGGCCTCCCAAAACAACTAAGTTTATGAAAGTATCAAAATTCATTCCGAGCTCCCGGTCTCTCCCAGGGGCTAAAGCTACAGCCAGGGGGGAGGTGGATCCTGGGAGCACGTTGTGGGGTGGGCATTTCAGCTAAGCACCCCGAGGAGGACTGATTTCCCAGGGCGGGAGCGAGGAAATCCGTGAAGGCACTGAGGCGAACCAGGGCTGGGTTCCTCGCTGCTAGGGAAGGAAGTGGCGGGAAGAAACCCCGTGTTGTTGGATTGGCACTGGAGATCTCAGTGTGAACTTGTGGTTGTAATATCTATTTGGAAACCTAAACTATAGACGGGCATGTGCGTGTGAATGTGTGAATGACTTGGAGTACCTGTTCGAGAATGCACACGCATGTGTGTGTGTCATGCGCGTAGACAGATGTTATGCCTACACACACGTGCATTTTTTTCTAGCTCAGAGCCCTGAAAGGACGTAGAAGTAATCATGCGCTTGAGGGCCAGACCGTGGCTTCTAAATATCGTTCTCTATGAAATGGAACTGGGTTCCTTGAAGAAAATGACTGGTTCCAAGACAGGTTAAATGCAAGGAAGGAAGTTCTCAAAGAATCACGGTGCTGAAGGGACACAACAGCCAGGAGAGTATCTTTTGGTTAGGTTTTTTTTTTTTTTTTTTTTAAAGGTTTTAATTCCAGTAGAGTTCACACTCTTGTATTAGTTTCAGGTGCACAATAGAGTGATTCAACGATTCAACGGTTTTACCCAGCGCTCATCACAGGTGCAATCCTTAATCCCCATCACCCATTTCACCCATTCTCCCATCCACCTTCCCTCTGGTGACCATCAGTTCTCTTTAATTAAGAGTTTGGTTTTTGGTTCCTCTCTCTCTCTCTCTCTCTCTCTCTCTCTTTTTCCCCCAGTCATGTTTCCATTAAATACCCTGCTTCAGGGGCGCCTGGGTGGCTCAGTCGGTTAAGCGTCCGACTTCAGCTCAGGTCATGATCTCGCGGTTTGTGAGTTCGAGCCCCACGTCGGGCTCTGTGCTGACAGCTCAGAGCCTGGAGCCTGCTTCGGATTCAGTGTCTCCCTCTCCCTCTGCGCCTCCCCTGCTCACACTCTGTCTCTCTCAATAATACATAAACGTTAAAAAAACAAATTTTAAATACACTGCTTCAGCTGTGGGAGCTCTTACAGGGCAGCATGGTGGATTAGACCGATCCTGAATTAAAGGTCAAACAAGCCTAGATTAAATCACTTTACCTTCTGAGGCCTCAGTTTCCACATCTGCAAGTTCCAAGTAATGATATCTACCTCCCTCAGAGGATTTTTGTGGCACTTAAATGACTCACTCAATGAAGCCTCAATGTCAAGTCTTTCTGCTTTCTCCTTGAGAGAGCATTTGGTCTACAGAATTTCTTCTTTGATACAATGTGCATTACTGACGTCAACAAAACTGCCAATGTTGGGGCTGTCCAGAATGTGGAAATATCCCCATTTTGTGGAATTAACAGAGGATAATGATGCTACCTGAAGATCGACGCTCCGTTACTGGATTCAGCTCTTCCCTACATTTTACGAACAACTGGAAATCTTGCCCCTCTGAGATTCTGAAATGTAGGCTCTACTGTGTGATGCTTTATTAAGGGAATACTTTTCCGCAGTTTCTACCCCATGACATATATTGAAAACAATGATTTGTCTGGCACGAGTTTAAAAATATATATGTGTATATACATATATATATATATATACACACGTGTATATATATATATATATATATACATATAAACATGCAGCTTGTCTGTGACCACCGCCAGCCCACTGGCACACACAGGCACAGCTGTGAGCACAAACCATAACCAGGAGAGAGGTTGCTGTTACAGGAGACAGTTCGGGAAGAAGCTAAAAGCACGCTACACACTTTGGAAAAAGGCCCAGCTGTTTCCAGCTGCACTGTGCATTCGGCTGTGCTGGGTACTATGACCTTCAGAACAAGTCAAGGTCTCTACTCTCAGGACCCACATTTTGTCAATAGCGACCTATCATTGCGTGTTCTTTCATTCCCAATCCTGCTTTGTCATTGATTTCCTTTCCCCTGCTGTCTCAACCTTCCCTTTTATGGCTTCAGAGAGAGTAAACAACCAGAGCCTCAAGCCTCAGCCCTCGCCTGGCTTTTGCCTGATTCATGAGACTGAAGACACTGGAGTCAGACAGAACAGGACTGAGCCCTGTAAAGTCCCAAGAGCTGCTAAAAACAGCTGCACACGGCTCAGCATGTGCATGGAAAATTCTACAAGGGTGGCTTTACCTTCCATAAAAATTGTTACGATCTTTCACCAAGGCAAGAAGGGGGTGAGGCAGGATTGTATGCATTGCAGGAATCTGAAGTTCACTTCATTCCTAATAAGGAGAAAACTACACACAGAGACACATTTACAAATCCTCTGAGGTAAAAAATGGTTATGAAACCCTGTCAGACACCGCCCTAAATTTGTCAAGCTCAGTAACACAAGAATTAGTATTGGAAGCAGTAGACCGATGTGGCTTCAAACAAACCCCCCTCCTGCTTTTCTTGGTGTTCGAATGACAGTGAACACACCCCAAAATGGAGACCAGAGCCATCGGGTGACTCTTGAGAAATGGAAGGAACAAAGACTCAAAGCTGTAGAAACTCTAACCAGGACTCCCGTACAAACCCTTCCTCTCACTTCTAGAGAAGAGCAAAGATAAGGACATGGACTGAAATAGCCAACAGGGTTTTATTAGAAAGGAAGGAATTGCAGCCATTCGGTTCTTAAAAAGAAGAGGAATTATGGTTTGCATAAACCCAGAGAAAAAGGGTCATATCACCGCAACCACGTGTTCTAAGAGCGTCTCAATTACATGGGTTGCTTTACTTACTTTTTAAAGGTTTTCTTTTTTTTAAGTGTATTTATTTAAGCAGTCTCTACACCCAACATGGCGCTCGAACTCACGACCAGGGGATCAACATGACTCCACCAATGGAGCCAGCCAGGTCCCCCGCCATATTTATTTTTTAAAAGAGTCTTAGCCAATTGCTTATCAGAGGATTCAAGAGGCAGAAACTCTAACGCTCTGGCCATGCAACGTGTCCTTAACTCAGTGTTGGACAACTTCATCTCTTAATCCACACCATCTTCAAAATGAATTTAACCATCTTGGCTCTGGTACTTCCACGCCAGGTGTCCTTGGGCAAGTACCACAAATTCTCCATACCTCGGTTTCTCCGTCTATAAAATAGGATTGCAATAATACCAAGATTCAAAGAAATAATGTCCAAAAGGGAGTTCATCCTCTCCGAAGAAGATATACCAAAAGCCACCAAGCATGTGTAAAGGCGTTCAACGTTGTTGTTCGTTTGAGTGGGGCAAACCTACACCGCAGATATAATTTCACACCCTCTAGAATGGTGTAAATAAAAAAGACAGGCAGTAATAAGGGCTGGTGACGCTGTGGAGTAATTGGAACCCTCACTGACCGCCGGTGGGAACGTGAGAGGTTGCACCTGCTTTGGAAACCAGCTTGACAGCTCCTCAAAGTGCCAAACAGAGAGTTACCATATGGATTGGCAATCTCACTCTTGGAATCTACTCAGGAGAAAAGAAAGTACATGTCTATACAAAGACTCGTTCGGGAATGTTCACAGTAGCATCATTCCTAGGGGCCAAAGGGTGGACACAACCCAAATGTTCTATCAACGGATGAATACACAGAATGTGTTATAACCATATTATGGAATAGTAGGTCGTCCATATAAAGGAGTAAAGTACTGATTCAAAATAGCACACAAAGTAGAAAGGGCCCGACATGACAAAACACATATCATTTGATTTATATTTAATGTCCAAAAAAGGCATACCCAGGCAGACAGAAAAGTGGGGTTTGGGTGTGGAAATAGAAAGTGGCCGTAAATGCACACGAGGTGACGAAAATAATCTAAATTAGGCTGGGGTCATGGTTGCACATCTCTATAAACATCCTAAAACTCATTGAGTTAAAGACTTGAAATGGGGGAATTTGGTGCTTCGAGGTATGTGAACTGGATGGCTGAATTGCATACCTCGATTTTGCGATATGTAAATACTGCCTCAAAGAAGCTGTGAATTTAGGGGAAGAGAAAAGGTTATCTGTCCAGTTCCTGACATTGTAAGGACTCACGGCTTCTGGAAAGGCTTCACAGCACCTAAACCCAGGGTTGACAAAGCAGCTGGCAATTTCCATCAGACTCTTGTAGGCTGTCCAGACATGGACAGTAGGAAACTTCTGGATCTGCCTGAAAGCAGCACCCTATTTATTTCGTAGTGACAACATAAGGTGAATTAAATTCAATCTGACACCCAGCTTTGTGTGGGTTGAGGCTGGCAAAAAGGTAAAGCCCTCAGGACCCTCCAGGCCTGCATTCCATGAGGCCAGGCAGCTGCTAAAATGACAAAACCAAAGAAGATAAGGGCTATCTACTTGGCAAAAACAGAGGGCCAGGGCACAGAGGACAAAGGTGGATTCGGCCTGGGGCTGGGGCTTGTCAAAGGTTCACAGCGATGGTACAACTCAGCTCCACCCTTCAAAGAAAATCAGGATTTTTCCAGGCAAAGAAGGGCCCAGGGGAAGATCTGGCATGAAGGCCAAGGGGCCTGTTTGGGGCCTTACAATTACACAGAGAATTCAAGTTGTAGTCAAATATCTTTGACTATATTTTCTGGATATTTCATTTATTTTTTATATAAAGTTTATTTTTAAGAGAGAGAGCACAGGAGGGGCAGAGAGAGAGGAGGAGAGAGGATCCCAAGGGGGCTCCACACTGACAGCACAGAGCACAATGCGGGGCTCGAACTCACAAACCCGGAGATTACGGCCTGAGCCGAAGTCAGAAGCTTAACCGACTAAGCCACCCAGGCGCCCTTATTTTCTGGATATTTTAAAACAAAGCCTCTCAAGGCCAAAATGAGTCTGGCAAATTCCCTTCATTGTTGATTTCACTTTTCCAGACCCAAACTGAAAGGCACAACTTCCATCTCCAAAATGCATAAAGAGGGTAAATTATGCTGACCTTAGCAATCCGATGGCTAAGAACTCCCACAGGCCAACTGCACTCCCAAGAGTGTTTTCCAGTGGATTCAGCATAGGCTTATCCTTTGGAAAAGGAGATGGGAAGTTGGGGGACAGGACCCCTGCCTTGTGGACTGCTTAAAAGCTGAACCAGAACTGAAAAGAAAATAAACTTTCTGCAAAGCTTAAGAATTGTCGTCATCTGATACCACATTATACCTTCTATGGCTACCATTAACAACTTAGGCAACAACAGGTGTTGGCATGGATGCGGAGAAAGAGGATCTCTTTTGCGTTGTTGGTGGCGATGCAAGCTGGGGCAGCCACTCTGGGAAACAGTGTGGAGGTTCCTCAAAAAACTAAAAATAGAACTACCCTACCACCCAGCAATTGCACTAGTAGGCATTTGTCCACGGGACACAGGTGTGCTTTTTTTTTTTTTTTTTTTTTTTTTTTTTTTTATATATATTTTTTATTTATTTATTTTTTAATATATGAAATTTACTGTCAAAGGTGTGCTGTTTCGAAGGGACACATGCACCCCCATGTTTATAGCAGCACTATCGATAAGAGCCAAAGGATGGAAAGAGCCCAGATGTCCATCGGTGGATGAATGGATAAAGAAGATGTGGTACATATGTACAATGGAGTATTACTCGGCAAGCAAAAAGAATGAAATCTTGCCATTTGCAACTACGTGGATGGAACTGGAGGGTATTATGCTCAGTGAAATTAGTCAGAGAAAGACAAATATCCTACGGCTTCACTCATATGAGGACTTTAAGAGACTAAACAGATGAACATAAAGGAAGGGAAGCAAAAATAATATAAAAACAGGGAGGGGGACAAAACAGAAGAGACTCGTAAATATGGAGAACAAACAGAGGGTTACTGGCCAGCGGTGGGGAGTGGGAAAGGGGATGGGCTAAAGGGGGCACTGAGGGGCACTAAGGAATCTACTCCTGAAATCATTGTTGCACTAGATGCTAACTAATTTGGATGTAAATTTAAAAAATTAAATTAAATTAAGAAACGGAAAAAAAATGTAAAAAAAAAAAGGATTGTCCTCATCTGTAGAAAATCTTGTATTAGACAAGCTCAACAGGGCTCCTCTGTCCGACTCATCCGCTCCTCAGTCAACATTATATGGGAACTCTGCAGAATGATAAGGCTAGGCACATGTCTCAGTCCTGGTGCCAATCATTGAGTTCACGTTCTCACATCTGGGGCACGTGTGGTAGGTGGGAGCCTGAGATCCACGCATTTAGTTAAAATGCAGGGAGGAGACAGAATCCACCCAGGAGTAGAGTTGGTGGGGAGGGTGACTGCCTCTGTGGGGGAGGAAAGGAGAAGGGAAACTTCTCTGAGGAAGTGACATATCAGCTGAATCTTAAGAAGTGCCGAGCACGAACAGGGAGAGTGAAGAACATTCCAGAACAAGGGGATGGTACCCTGCAAGGGTGGAGAGACCATTTGTCTTTGGACCAATCTCGATGACAGAAGCCTGGCAGAGTGGGAGGCTTTCAACCAGTCACGGAACCCTCCTTCCTAATAAGAGGAAAGAGAAACCAACTTCTTAAGGCTCTACACATTTGACATGGCTAAGAAAAGCTACAGCTGGGGGAGGGGGAGGGTCACCTCGTGGGCCACAGACCCCATTTCTAGCAAAATATCCCTGCACCTTCCAAACCAAATGTTCATGGTTTTGGGGTTTTTTGTTTTTTTTTTTAATTTGTTTCTTTGTTTGTTTGTTTGTTGTCACACACAGAAGTTTTGGAATAGTAACACTCAACCTTCAAAAAATCAGTATCTAAGAAGTTAGTCTGTGTCCCCTCTTTTTGAACACTGAGTTCCTACAATGTGCCAGATCCTTCCAACAGGCTGACAAGGAGCCAAGATGTCTGCTTTAAATCCCACCAGCAAATAGCAGCCATCTCTGACACCCCGGGGTAAACAGATCTTTAGATCATTTATTCAACGCACTTCACAGACCTCTTAAGTCTGGAATGCATTCTAATTGACCCCTGACTCTAGTTCTGTGAGGCCTGATGGCCCTTACTTTTTCTCTCTTCAATCTACTTTGATCTTCCTCGGTATAAAATTAAGATGAGTCGCCGAAGAAAGAGATGTAATTTCTGAACATTAAGTATTCATAATATTTTCATTACATTGATTAAGTCCAAATATTAGTATCTTAATTTAATGAAGTTAGGGTCATGTCTCTGGTTCTTCCTCAGAAATCCCAGAAGATGGCATAATTAACAAAGCAAACTTGTTCATGTACATCATCATTATTAGGCCAACTATTTTTGAGAGTAATACTTGGGGCTATGTAAAATGCACATTAATCAACTAAACTACATCGTAGGGCAATTTCTGATTTGCAGAAATTATAATCTTTTTAAAAACTCAAAAAAAAAAAAAAAAGCCAGTCAAAATCTCCAGCGGTCCTTGGTTCCGTTGGGTCATCAGAAGCAAGTAAGCTTGTTATTCCATAACTTAAAACATAGAAGACACTGTATTTCTAGGTGCCCTGTTCCTATCAGGGTGAAACTGGCAAGATGACACAGGTCTGAATTATCTATCCTCTTGAGAGAAAAGAACCGGGAAAAAATAGCCTAACTTCATGAGGAAGGATAAATAGAAAATTCAGGAGAGAATATGAGCCACAGAACACCCCAAGAACAAATCCATTGATCAGGGAAGGAGGGCAGACAAAAATGCAGCACAGATGGGACCATTCACAGGTTGCAAACTACTTCCCCCTGACGTGCCCCCATCTCTTCTGGAGAAAAAAAACCCTGATACTAGCATTTCCTTGGTTATCTACATAAAGGTGAAGTCTGTCACACCATTTATCCTCTTCTCAAGAGACCACATTTCCTTGAAAATAACCGATTCCCCATTCACCGATTCCCTTTCCTGTAAGTTGACAAAAATTGGTATTTTCTAACAGATACATGAAGAGATTGTTCAAGCTACTTGTAAGGCTTACCTCCCCAAACTTTCCTCCCCCTGCAAGCCCACCCCTTACGCCCAGTGGATCTCGGAAGCTCCGTGAACATAATGCGTTTGAGGAACATGAATTCGGTCTGGGTCTAGAAGATGTCAGCCCAGTCACTGGGGGCACAAGCATGAGTTCCCAGGACCGTCGTGACTCAGATCCGCTCTTCCCTGACTCTCTCAAGAGCTTGGCATCTCAACATCGCATTTCTATAAAGACTGGAACTAAAGAGATCAGTCAATCTCAGATAACGGTGGAGTCAAGCTAGTATGGAATCTACAGCAACAGGCCTCCCCTACCAAGGGCATTGGGGTACATGGATGACACAGAAAACCATCAGCTCTGGTCCATAGGCTGGCTCCAGGGGGAGAGAAAAATGAGAAGCAGGGAGTCTGCCTTCCAGGTCGGTGATCTCCAGTTTTCTTCCTTTCTCTGTTTCATCCCCCCCAGGCACCATGACATTCCTTTCCGACCCCCACCCCCCACCCCATCTCCACCAAAACCTGCTGTCAGGTTTCTTTTTTTCACTCATTCAGATTATAATGTGAATTCCAAAGAAACTCCCACGGAATCATATTACGAATGCTCCTTTGTAGCAAGTGAGGCAGAAATCATCGGTCACTTTTTAAATCTTCAAATCCAAGGAATATTGGACCAGTGCAACACCCCCTAAAAAGTCCCTATCCCAGGCAAAACCACGCAACCCAGGTGAGCAACTCAGAAGTGATTCAGAAGGCAAGTGGAGGTGTCTCCAGATGGATCTTTTCCACAACTGGAAATCATGCCCAGCTATGTCAGAGGATTAAGAGGGTGCCATCTTGTTGCGGACTGGAATAAAGAAAAGAGGTGGGGGAGGAGAGAGTTTAGAGGGGGGCGGGAGATGGAGGTAGAGAGAGGAACCAGGAAGGGCAGGAAGCCCTGACTTCACAACAGCTTGTGAAATTTATTAGGCAACTTCTTTATTTTTTTAAATTTCTATTTATTGGGGGTGGCGGGTGGGGCAATCACTTCAAGACCACACGCGAACCCCCTTTCTGTGGCCCTTTTGTCCTCCTGAGCACCTTCTCCTCTGGACTAGGCACAAGTTCTTACCTTCTGAGGCTTCCCAGAGGACCTGCCGCTCCTTAAGGAACTTACTATATGGACAGGGGGGCCACGTCTCGTTTTGCGCTTTAAGCCACATGATGCAGCCACCCGGGTCACGCTGACTGCAGCAACTTGGGACCCAGACGAAGGTCAGTCATCTATAGAGAAGGCCGGGGCACCCTATGAAGTGATGCGAAATGAGAACAGAGATGCTCACCGTGCCGTTCCCACGTGACGCAAAGCAAGACTCTGGGTGTATCTGAAGGGGACACAGTGAGAAATTGGTATAAACAGAACCGCACAGGCTCTGGCAGCAGAGTGGAAAGACGCAGAAAGTATAAGCCATGGGGCAGGGGGCACCAGAGACGAGTGGAAGCTCTGAGGCAGGGGTAGGAATTTCAGATAAGGAAGAAGAAGCAGGCAAAGCAAAGGAAGGGAACAGGGATGAAGACGCTGGGACACAAGCGTGGCTGACTTCTCAGCGTTGCTGCGATGGCGTTGCTATCATCCGACCATTTTACCCAGAGTGGGGAGGGCGCCTGGTACAGGTACACCCGTTACCGTAGCTCCCAGCCACGTGTCCAAATGATATTTGGGGTATACGGGGTTAAACAGAATATATTACTTAAATTAATGGCACCTGTTGATTTTTCTTGCTCTCTAATGTGGCTGCTGGAAAATCTAAAACTACATTTATGGGGGCACCTGGCTGGCTCAGTCAGTTAGGCGTCCAACTTCGGCTCAGGTCATGATCTCACGGTTCGTGGGTTCGAGCCACCCCTCCCGTCGGGCTCTGTGCTGACAGCTCAGAGCCTGGAGCCTGCTTCGGATTCTACGTCTCCCATCTCTCTCTGCCTCTCCCCCCCCCCCCCACACACACTCTCTCTCTCTCTTAAAAATAAACATTAAATGGGGCGCCTGGGTGGCTCAGTCGGTTAAGCGGCCGACTTCGGCTCAGGTCATGATCTCGCGGTCCGTGAGTTCGAGCCCCGCGTCGGGCTCTGTGCGGACAGCTCAGAGCCTGGAGCCTGTTTCGGATTCTGTGTCTCCCTCTCTCTGACCCTCCCCGTTCATGCTCTGTCTCTCTCTGTCTCAAAAATAAATAAACGTTAAAAAAATAATAATAATAAAATAAATAAATAAACATTAAAAAATAAAAATAAAATAAAATTACATTTATGGCTCACAGTATATTTCTACTGGGTGGCGTTGCTCTAGTTCCCCATGAGGCCATTTTGTCTGTGAGATTTCTTTCCCCTGACCTATGACTTCTTTGAGAAGCCTAATAAGCCCCCAATCACTACAGTCAACTACAATAATCTTAAAATGTCCTAAACGACCAACCACCAATTCGTATGTCAACTAGAAGTACCCTCAAAATAGAACGGACTCGGACTTCCACACAGCAAGAGCAGTAGTTAAACAAGACAGCCACTTAAGTTTTCGGTTGCCTTCCCTCCTCATGACCAAGCACTCTACTCAGGCCCGCTCCAGGGAAGGGACACTGGCTTCCAGAAAGGATCCGACATACACATAAGACAGAAACGACTTCAAGGGCTCACTCCTCTACATTTTTGAAAAGCATGGAGCAGCACATTTGTTTTCCATTGTTTCACTGATCTGTAACTGCTAACCAGAGGTGTAAAAGTCCATCTCCAACAGATAAATCAGGCTGAGAAGCTGGGGTGTCTGCTTAGAATCCTCCTTTAGAATCACACACCCTCGGAGTGGAAAAGACAAGGCCATCTTGTCTAACACTTGATAAATGAGGCGCCTTGACAGCATTTCTCCTTCTCTGTGTCTCCATGTCCCTTGGGCTTGTGCACCACTGAGGAAACTACCCATTCTAATCCCAGACTGATGGGTTTTTATATCTCCCACCACTAACCCTGGATTCTTCTCCCAAATGCACAAATCTTTTCATTATGTGAAGATAGCGATTCTTCTTCAAATCTTTTTCAGATCGAATATGCTTTTTGTTTGTCTTAGTCCTTTGTAGAGAAAAAAAATGGGGTTTGGCCTTTTTCCAAAGCTATCTTTGGAAGCTGCTTTGTCAATGCCTCCCTTAAAGCATGGTGATTATACCTGAACAGTGTGCATCATACTTGATCCCAGCAACATGTGAGAGAGAAGTGGGGCTTTTACCTCCTTCATTCTGGACACTGAATTCCACATAGACAACTATATGGTCATGACTCCCCCACCACACTTTCTTGAGTCCTGATTTCTTTTATCTCTACAACGTCACGTCTTCCAGCTTTTGGAAAACCACATTTTAAAAAACATTCTATGCGATATCACCTCACACCTGCTAGAATGGCTGTTTATCAAAGGACAAGAAATACCAAGTCTTGACGAGGATGTGGAGAAAAGGGAACCTTCTTGTACTGTCGGTAAGACTGTAAGTTGGTGCAGCCACCAGGGAAAACAATATGGAGGTTCCTCCAAAAATTAAAAATAAAACTATCCTATGATCCAGCAATCCACTTCTAGATATTTATCTGAAAAAAACAAAAACACTAGATGAAAAAGATATGGCAGTCCATGTTCACTGCAGCATTATTTACGACAGCCAAGACATGGAAACAACCTAAGTATCCGTAAGTGGGCGCATGGATAAATAAATAAATGTCGTCGAGGTCCATCCATGTTGTCACGAATGGCCAGATTTCATTCTTTTCTATTTTTTTATGGCTGAGTAACATTTATATATAAAAAATGTATATTTAAATATATATTTAAATATATATAAAATATATATAATATATAGATTATATTTATATATTAATATATTTAAATATGTTATATTTTTATGTAAATATATACATAATATATAAATAATATAGTTATTACTTATATATATTTTATATTATATAAAAATATAAATAACATATTTTTAAATATATATTTAAATTTATATATATATTAATATTTTTTATATATAAATGTTACTCAGCCATAAAAAAAATAGAAAAGAAAGAAATCTTGCCATTCGTGACAACATGGATGGACCTTGAAGACATTATGCTAAATGAAATAAGTCAGACAAAGAAAGACAAATACCATATAATCTTATTTATATGTGGAATTTGGGAAAAACAACACCACCCCCACCAACAAAACAGTCACAGATACAGAGACCAGATTTATGGTTTCCAGAGATGGGGTGGGGGGGGGTAGGCAAAATGGGTAAAGGTGGTCAAAAGTTGCAAACTTCCAGTTTTAAAATAAATAAGTTTGGAGGGTGTCCAGCATGGTGACTGTCGTTAATGACAGCATTTTGTATTGTGGGGGCCGAGGACAGTCCACTCCAAAATGTGCCATTTTGGCATTTTGATTGTTTTGAATAAAAGTTACTTAAGAGTCAGTGCAAAAACAACATCCTGACCCTCCCCTCTCCCCTTTGTGCCCAGAAAGCAGGAAGTAAATCTCCCATGTGAAAGCTACTTTCCCTGTATCAGGAGATGAAGATACATCCTTATCAACAGAGGTAGGAAATTCAGAGCTGAGAAGACTATATAAACAAACCTTGGTACTTCTATTCATTCACTATCTCAGCCCAAATCCTGTTTAGAATTTCTTACTGATTGAAGCTCCCCAAAATAAGTTTTCTTTGTCCTGTCAATTCCTCACAGATTTATTGTCTCTTTGTCTAAAATGTATAAAAGCTGGATGCCCTCGTCATTTCTCTGGGTCTCACTTTCATTATTGGGTCTCTTCATGCCGTAATTAAATTTTGGGTTTTTTTCCCCCCTTCCCCTTAATTCCTCGCATGTCAAATGGATTTTTAGACCAGCCAGAAGAACTTTGAAGAGAAGAGGTAAATTTTTTCCTCTCCGACAATATATTTGAAAATTGCTATTCAGAAAGCTCTTAAAAGTTCTCATCACACATACAAACAAGTTCTCATCACGGGAAAAACAAAATTTATAGTGGTAACCATTTTGCAATATCTACAAACAGTAAGCCATGCTTTACAGCCGAGACTAATAGGTTATATATCAATTATACCTCAATTAAAAATAAATCTTAGGGGCACCTGGGTGGCTCAGTTGGTTAAGTGTCTGACTTCGGCTCAGGTCGTGATCTCACGGTTCGTGAGTTCAAACCCCACATCAGGCTCTGTGCTGACAGCTCAGAGCCTGGAGCCTGCCTGCTTCGGATTCTGTGTCTCCTTCTCTCTCTGCCCCTCCCCCACTCACACTGTCTCTGTCTCTCAAAAATAAATAAACATTGAAAAAAATTTTTCTATGGAAACCAATTTGACAGTAAATTTCATATATTAAAAAAAAAATTTTTTTTTCTTTTAAATAAAAATTTTAAAAAATCTTAAAAATAAATAAAAAGGTTGTTTTCAAGTGGTTGGGGAGAAAAAACAGGTTTCTAGGTCTATGAAGTTTTGTATAACAACATCTAAAACAGGCACCTGGTTCGCAGCCCTGGGCGTCTCTGAGAATTACCTGGACACAGAATGAATGAACATTTAAGGCGAGGTCCACCCAGGTGGTCAGGCCCTTTGGGAAATGGTACTTGGCCTTAATGAAGCAACAAGCTCAAGAAACCATGAATCTGATCGTCATATTGATTCCAGTTGCTTTTCCCTTGGCTGTGAATCTGAATTCCTATTTTGATTTGAACTAGCAGGACTGAATCAGTTCAGTGTCAACAACTTGAGATCATTCAACTCACTTAGAATGTGGACCAAAGGGAAGGTACAGTTAATTTAGTAACCACTGAGAGCTAATTGAAATCAAGTTAAAGGAATACCAGGCTTACGAGACCTGGTTTATACAATGGGCAGGATCGCATGCTAGCTGGGTACCTTGAGCACATTCATGCAATCACATTCCTTTAAGCCCCTCTAAATGTCTGGTTTGATTCCAGGAAAGAACTTGCAAATAAAAAATTTTGAAGTCGTCCCCTGCTCCCATGTTGAAAGGATGGGAATTTGCAACAGGAGCAAAAGTATTATTAAAATGTCCGAGGGTGCCTGGGTGGCTCAGTTGGTTAGGCGACCGACTTCGGCTCAGGTCACGATCTCACTGTTTGTGAGTTCCAGCCCCGCGTCGGGCTCTGTGCTGACAGCTCAGAGCCTGGAGCCTGCTTCGGATTCTGTGTCTCCCCCTCTCTCTGCCCCCTCCCCTGCTCACACTCCGTGTCTCTCTGTCAAAAATAAATAAACGTTAAAAATTAAAAAAAAAAAAGTGTCCGAACTGCCATGCAAATTTACTTTATAAGCTTTATTCCCGATTGTAAATAACATCACCCTTAAAGGAGAATTGGGTTTGATCTTTTATAGGCACAGCCAGCTTCGCCCCCAACCCTTTGGCCTGTCTCGAGACTGCCCCACACATTTGAAGTGAGTCTACGAATCCAAAAAGGCAGCGTGGCATAGCAGCAAAATCAAGTCAGACGGTTGAGCTCTAGCTCTGCCCTGCTCATCACTATGTCTCAGTTTCCTCATCTGTGGCATGGAGATGAGTCGGATCATGAGTTACATCTGGGAGCAGAACTGCTGGAAAGATTTTTTGATTAACATTTAAAACGGTAACGGTCTTCCCCATTCAACATTTTTTTTTTTTTTTTTTTTATTCAGTACCGATCGTGCAACGTTTACTCACAAGAACAAAAGTTAAGAGACACACTCGTACCTGGAATCCTATTGAGCGTCACCCAGAAATGTTCATCGGGGCTATAGGTGTCCTTGGACCAGGAAAGCAAGTCGAGTGCGTGCTGATCTTGGAGGACAAAGTTGGCGAATTCCCTCGTGAGGGCCACATAAGCAGTGCCGAAGTAAATGGTCATGTTGTGAGGAGGTGGAGTTTTTAATTTTGTCGTTTTAATCACGTAGGAGTTTTTTTGGTGTAATAGCTCTCGGTGGACATATTTAGTCCGTCCGATAACATGACTGGGGGGCAGCACCCCCGGGGTAATGTTTTTCCCTTTAAATCCTTTCAGATACTGAACTATCTCCTTGTTGGTTTTCAGGGGGAAATCTTGCCCGCACATGTTGATGGCGTACCTCCATGGCACCTCGGAGGCTGCGAGATCTTTGATGCAGTTCAGGTCGGCCTGGAGCCTGGAAATCCCACCATAGACCACTGGCTCCATTTTAGAAGCCAGAAAAGCATTTGGGAAGCAGTTTAGTAATTGCTTCACCGCATTTTTAAATGTATCCGTCGCCTTTTCATCCACGTGAACACAGTAGACGTTTTGGGGCATGTAAATCGCCCTAAAGAGTCTCTCAAAAGTGCCAAAGTCTTTGTGGATGGTCACTGTGTAAGCCAAAGGGAACCCCGCTTCTTCCTTAGAGAGCGTTTCTGTTATATAGTGACTTTGAGCCATGTAGTCATAACAGGTAGATTCACGGAAGGTAGTTTTCAGGGCATTCTCTGTTGGGTAAAATAACTTCCCCTTAAAAATCTGATGACAGACTTCTGCTAACAGCGAGGCGTTGGACAGAGATGCCCTCAGAAAATGCTTATCCTCCCTTAACTCGTTCTTATAAACAAATACAAAGATCAGGGCCATGATAAGAGACACACTAAAAAGACAATGCTTCCAAGAGACCATCATTCAAAGCCAGAAAGTGAGTAAATGCCTCTTGAGATCGGATCAGAGTGTAGATATATTTAACTTACATTGCCTCCGGAATCCGTAAATCATCCTCTGGGGACTCGCAATTCTGATCGACTGCTCTGGGCCCTTCCAGGAGACGGTTTTGTCCTTTTTCTTTCTTCCTTTCCGGCTCATTCGCGGCTGTGTTTCATTTCAACCTCTCTATGACACATTTCTGAAGTAGCTCCTGGGGACATCTGCTCTGCTCTCTCTCCGGTGAACCTGCCACCTGTTACCACACGAAAACCAGCTGCCTCAGGAAGATTCTGATTCTGATGTGTCCCCCCGTCCCCACATTAAAATCACCGAAGGGTGAGGTCACCATTCCGCAAGTGATCCCTCTAAGATTTCTACCGTAGCTTCTTCTCCCGGACAAAGGTTGCCCACTATGTCAGCTCCCCAACTTCCTGTTAATCATTGCGTTCAACTGACTGACTTTGTTTGCTTAAACAGCACTGCCAAGTTAAAAGCTTCAGCTCTAAGCATGTGAACACTGCCTGGAGAGACACTCTGTCAATAAATATTTAGTGCTTAAAAATTAATTGCTTAACCCTGTCTTTTTCCACACACACACCCTCCTCCCTATATTGGCCGGCTGTGCTATTTTAGCAAGGCATATGACTGGCTGCTGAGCCAAATTCTTTCCAGGGCTTAATTTTCTCTGCGGCGAGGTGAGGTCCTTTAAAAGGTACATTAGCAAACTTACGTCACCGCCTAACTTACTACACAAAGCGACTGGGGGGACTTGGTGAATAAAGGTTAATTAAAAAAAAAAAAAAAGCCACCCCCAAAAGGAACAGTTGTGGTTACCCAGAAATTGTGTCAAGGCTAAAACTGAAGTTAGTGAAATGTCAGGTTGATTTCACACCCGGCCCAAGTTGGGCACCCTTGGAGTAGACTGACGCCCCGAGAGGTAGGAGAGAAAGGTTGTCTCGGTCTGGGAGGTTCCAGAACTCAAGGAGAGAGGCTTTACAAACGTACGAGTGCTTCCAAAGGAGTATCCCTGTGTAAAAAAATGAATTTTACCGCCTTCATAGGTCAGTCATGAGACAACATATAAAGAGTTCATGGCCACGCCCAGGGACACCCAGGGCTGCAGAGAGGAGAGGGAACAAAAGCCCCCTCCCCCGTCATGAGTCAAGAAAATGACGCAATCATCACTTCTCCTTTGCAACCTTTTTTACACTTCCCTTATTCTTTGCTCCGTGAGTCTATGCCAGTTAGATGATCTGTCAAAGACAGCAGGGATCACTTTTACTTTATTTGGTAGCTTGATGCATGTGGGGGTGAGAGCGTGCCGCGCCCACTCAACAGAAGTTAGCGCCGCACTCGCATCTCTCTTGTCTGTTTCTGGCTCCCACCATCCTCTGCCCGGGCTAGACGATCAAATATTTATCGATCGAGAGAGCTCTAGTTTTCATTTCCCTGTTTCCCTGATCACATTAGTGTGAGATTCCAAGTATTAAGGATTTCTCATCTTTGTGTATGTACACGTGGGTACAGCCGACGTCTCTATTTTCTCAATGCATCTTCGTTATAAATACCACATAATAGGGGCGCCTGGGTGGCTCAGTCGGTTAAGCATCCGACTTCGGCTCGGGTCACGATCGCACAGCCGGTGGGTTCGAGCCCCGCGTCGGGCTCTGTGCTGACAGCTCAGAGCCTGGAGCCTGCTTCGGATTCTGTATCTCCCTCTCTGTCTCTTAAAAATAAATAAACATTAAAAAAATTTTTTTTTCTAAAAGACAGCATAATATTTTAGACTGCTTTGTAAACACAGTGTTTTCATGTCAGGCAGTCTATTTACCTCTTGCCCATAGACGGACACGTTCTGACTTTTCCTGAGAACACCAGGGCGATGCCCGTGTGCAGCCCGTGTCTTGCGTTTACTATCATTGCCACGGGGCCACCGGGTCCTCATTGGGCATTGTCTTCCCAATCATCACCTTAGAACACAAGACTGGAGTTAGTATCTCGTGTTGTTTTTCCCACCCCAGTTGAAAGCTGACGCGTTGATGAGGTGATTGTCAATTTTATTTTGTAAGCCTCAGGAGCAGGAAATGATGATAGGGCCATTCTTGTGGAAATTCTCCAGAACTAGGTGAGTCAAGTCTTACTTGTTTTCTAAATCCAGTTCTAGAGCATGATTCAGATGCATACAGTCTTGTCAATAGGACCCAAAATAGAATTGGATCAACCCAAATGCCTGTTTACATAATATTTCTTGTGTGCTTAACGGCCTAAGCCACCCAGGCACCGCCCCGGGAAATGCATGTCTTTTCTTTCCTTTTGTTTTTTCTTTTCTGTTCTTCAAAAATTGTATTGGCTTGTGTTTCCTTCGATGTGCCCTTTTAAGTTTTATTCACTGAAAACTTGTATGAAAAAAATGTGTTTTTTATTAATTACTTTATTTATTGTTTAATTTATATCCAAGTTAGTTAGCATACAGTGCAACAATGATTTCAGGAGTAGATTCGAGAATACCCCTTATCTGTTTAGCCCACAACCCCTCCAGCAACCCTCTGTTTGTTCTCCATATTTACGAGTCTCTTCTGTTGTGTCCCCCTCCCTGTTTTTATATTATTTTTGCTTCCCTTCCTTTATGTTATCTGTTCAGTATCTTAAATTCCTCATATGAGTGAAATCATATAATATTTGTCTTTCTCTAATTTCGCTTAGCATAATACACTCCAATTCCATCCACGTTGTTGCAAATGGCAAGATTTCATTCTTTTTGATTGCCAAGTAATACTCCATTGTGTATATATACCACATCTTCTTTATCCATTCATCCATCGATGGACATTTGGGCTCTTTCCATACTTTGGCTATTGTTGATAGTGCTGCTATAAACATGGGGGTGCATGTGTCCCTTCGAAACAGTACCCCTGTATCCCGTGGATAAATGCCTAGCAGTGCAATTGCTGGGTCGTAGGGTAGTTCTATTTTTAATTTTTTGAGCAACCTCCATACTGTTTTCCGGAGTGGCTGCACCAGCTTGCATTCCCACCAGCAGTGCAAAAGAGATCCTTTCTCTGCATTCTCACCAACATCTGTCGTTGCCGGAGTTGTTAACGTTAGCCATTCTGACAGGGGTGAGGTGGTATCTCATTGTGGTTTGGATTTGTACGGAAATGCATCTCTAACGGCTGGCTGACTTTTCTCTGAATCTACAGCTCCCTGAATTTATAGTTGCAGAGCGAAGAACATTTATAATTTAGTGCTTTGCTGCAGTTGAATCCTTAATTGCACCTCACCTGAACTTTTTGGCACTGTTACAAAGCCCGCTGATGCCAGAGAAGCATTCACAGTTATGTAAAATAGAATCTTCAACAATGCTAAACATTTTTAAGGACTAGTATCAGGGTTCCTGGGCGGCTCAGTTGGTTAAGCATCCGCCTCTTGATTTCGGCTCAGGTCATGATCTCACGGTTTGTGAGTTTGGGCCCCGTGTTGGACTCCAGCACAGAGCCTGCTCGGGATTCACTCTCTCCCGCTCTCTGCCCCTTCCCCTCTCGTTCACATACTCTCTCTCGAAATAAACATTAAAAAAATAAAGAAAGAACTAGTCCCAATCGGTTTTGGTTTGTTTTTCATCAACCCAGTCTATCTGATGCTCTCTCTCCTTCTTGGTGCTCATGTAGGAAACGTGGGAAACGCTGGTTCTGATCCTCCCGGTTTTCCTGAGACCCCGTGCAACGTGCACCATTCATTCTCTTAAGTCCTGAGCTCTGATGCATTTGCGTTTGTGCGAAATAATAGAAGGGAATGGTAATGGGTGACCAAAAAGAACAGATGATTCTCCATCCCAGCTTGAGCATTAGATCGACGTTCATGTCCCAAATTCTAAGTTGGAGGCAGCGACTGGGTGGGATGGAGTTCTGAAAAACGTGGGAACCAGTACAGACCTGTGGCTTGGTCACTCAATAAATTGCAGGGTGCATATTTGTGTCCCACAGTTCAACCTATGCTTGCTTTGTTAGTATTACACGTACTATAAATTCTCACCCCCGGACATCAATGAATTTCTGTTCCTCTAAGAAAACTGCACTTAGAGTGTAATCTCAACAACGGTCTGTAGAAGGGAGCAGAAGGGCTTCGTTTCTACGGAGGTGGATAAGCTGTCATGATCTTCACCTTACTTGTTTTGGGGGCCACATGATGCCCAAAGCTCTTTCTGCGTAGTATCGTCGTGACATCACCTCTGCGCCCAAGTGAGAAAAACCAGGGAAGCCACATGGAGACTTGCTCGGAATCTACGAAAGCCTGGGTGAGGTCGCAGGAAACAAGCGTCTTGGATTAAGTTGGTTTTACGTGCACTTGACATTTTGCCCTTTTTCACTCTTCCAGCTCTTGCCCTGCCTTGGCTCTCCTCTCTTCCTCTTCTGTCTTCCTCTATTTATTTGTGTATTTACTATCGTTAAACTCAGGACCCTGTTTAATCCTCATCAGTGCTTTTTTTCTAACCACAGGAAATAGCCTGAAGCAACAGGGCTTTAAATAGACAAAAAGAGCCCGGGCTCGCATGTCAGAAAGTCTCCAGTTGGACCAACGCCAACGTGGACAGCTTGGAGCCCCTGAACGACACATTTAGTCTCACACTTCACAGCTTCCTTGTGGGTAAATTTGAGAAAACACCCTTGTAGCTGTTCTAACTCCCAACGGCTGCTTCCTTCCTAGCCATGTCACCTGCACCTCTGAGTCTTGGTTTTTCATATCCCAAATCTAGGCAACATCAACCTCCTTGTGGAGCTGAGAGGATTCTAGAAGGAATACAGCACCCAGCTCGGGGCTGGCCGGAGGCGTCAGACCTTGAGGGAAAGGCTTGGAAAAGCAGGGTGCAGAGAGGAAATGAGGAAGGCTGTGGTAGTTTATTTAACACAGAATAACTGGACATAGGATAGTGTGGAAAGGCACGGAAAAGCTGGTTCTTTTCAAGCACTCAATTAAATATCACTGGGACAATGCAGAGCTGAGGAAACATGTTGACAAGTCAACAGCACTTCAATAGTGTCAAGTTGAGTCTCTGAACCCAAACACTTTCCAGCTCATTTGCACACGAAGAGATAATGGGCAACCCTCAGTTTCAATGCCAGGGGCCAACGGAGGAGTCTGAGCCCACGGACTTCGGATGTTTGAACAGTCGGACCTCCCCCCAGTTCAGAAAATCCTCAGGTTTGGGTTCTGGTTGGATTTTAGAGGTTGGGTGTCAGGAGAGAAAATAAAACAGGGGTCCGTCCAATCCTGGTGCCTTTCTAGATTTCTCTGCTTTCTCTTTTCTGCTCTATTCCTCAGAAAGTCGTCAATTTGATTTTGAAGTTAGAGGAACGTAAGGCCTCTGCTGCAGCAAGTGATCCTACGACAGGGGAGACCCTGTGCTTCTGATCACTGAGAATAACAGGCTGAAAGAGCATAGCCTCCCTTCTTCCGACTGCAATATGCTGTTCGATCAGAACAGAGTGCAAAGAAGTGAGCCCTTCATCTGTAGGACGCCCGGACACTGGAGTTAGAGGGTCCCCATTTTTAATTCCCAAAGCCCACAGTCTACAAGAAACTCTTTAATGCCTATTCCCTCTTTGGCCAATACCCCACTGGATGGGAAAAACCTTCTTGGGGCATCTGAGTGGCTCAGTCGGTTGGGCATCTGACTCCTGATTTCCGCTCGGGTCATGATTCCAGGTCGGGGGATTGAGCCCTGCGTCGGGCTCCGCGCTGAGCGTGGAACCTGCTTATGATTCTCTCCCTCTCTCTCTTTGCCCCTCTCCCCCACTCGTGTGCGTGCTCTCGCTCGAAAAACAAAAACCTTCTTTACAAGAGGTCAAAGGCTTTGTAGAGAGCAAGATGGAGTCACTCACGTCAAGTAGTGAGGCGATCAGGAAAGCCGCCAAGGGTGCTGCAGCTAAGACCAGATACCCCCCAGTGCAGCACGGACTGACAGGACGAAGGACGGTTAATTCGTAAGGCTACGCGAACCTGGAAGAACCAGAGCTGATCATCAATAGGATCAGAAGAGGCCTGCAAAGGCCCGAGACTGATTAAACTCTTAAAAAGGAAGGGCTCTCGTGGCAAATTGCCCAATGCTCCACACGTCGGCTCTTACACGTCCGACCGCGTTTGAAAGGCAACTGCCACCACAGGCTGTGTGCCTGGTCGATCTCTGAACACGACAGACATCCTCCGCTGTGGTACACACCGAGAGCTGACCCAGACCAGACCAAGGCGTCACCCCAACGGCGCGCCCGCAAATTGACTTCAAGTGTGGTTTCTTTCATGTCGTATTCCGTATTGCATCCTGTTTGTTGCGTGACTTTGTACCGTGCTTTGTTTCGTGTGCTGGGGTGGAAGCCAAGTCAAATTCGAGGTGAAACGTCCGGGAGTTTAGAATCCCGAACCTGCTTTACAAGTATGTTCACCTCGCCTCAGGATTGAATAAAACCAACGTTGTAGAAAGACACAACCTCAGGACGCGCCTTCCTAACGCGCTCGCCACGGGCCCAGCTTGCAAAAATAAGAAAAATAGAACAGTAGCTCCGCGTTTGGCAAAACCCCAACTTACTGAGTGGATCCGTCTGTGGTTCTGGGAGACGACGGATTGTCGTAGAAATCACTTGCAGAACTACGTTCTTTTTCTAGCTGGTCCAGCGTTCCATTTCAGTGACCCTTATTCTCAGCTGAAGTTTATACCTCACAGGAATGTTGTGGGGACTGATTAAGTAAAGTACGTTTTAACCACCAGACAGTGCCAAGCATTTTATTAAATTCTGGAAACACTTTCCCCTTGCCTCAAGGAAACCGGGGCACATAATGTAAACCATTAAATTAGAAATGAGTGTTGTCCTTTAATAAAAACTTTAAAGTTGTAATTAAACATATATGGACACCAACGATTTACCAAGACAAATGAAAAATCACAGTCCCCAGGAAGAACATCACATAATGAAACACCACGCTAACCCGAGCTGTTCTTTGAGAAACCCTGAGGAATGGAAATCCCATGTACCACTATCAAAGGGCTCATTCACTTGTTCAACATGTTTTGTGGATTTCCTTTAGGCCAGGCAGGATGCTAGGTTCTGGAAATATACAACGTAAAGGCAGCCCACACGAGTACAATCGTATGGGATCGTACACGGCTCTCAGGATGAAATCGAGGTAACTCGGGGCTCCTGGGTGGCTCGGTTGGTTGCGCTTAGACTTCGGCTCAGATCACGATCTCGTGGGTTGTGAGTTCGAGCCCTTTGTCGGGCTTGCTGCTCAGCGTAGAGTTGCTTTGGACCTTCTCTTCCCCCTGCCCCTGCCTCTGTCCCTATCCCCCTCCCCCACTCATGCTCTCTCTCCCAAAAATAAATAATTTAAAAAATATTTGAAAAAATTTAAATAGAGGTAGTGCAGTGTGCCTCTTCCTTCAATCTCCTCTCTCTGGTCATTTTCCCCAAATTAATCTCTCTCTCTCTCCTTCCCAAGAGGATAAAGTTGCCCAGAAACACCCTACAGCAAATACCTGTTCTCTTTAAGGTAAAGGCAGCCTAACCAAATTACCCTTGGTGTTTAGAAGCAGAATAATAAAAGCTGGAACGTGGCCACACAAAGTTTTGCTCGCCTTTAGTCCCACCCTCAAAGGGCTGGCCTGAGAACACAAGAAGGAACTGTGGCTGGAGCTTTGATGTCTCAAGTTACTGTAATCGGGTTACTACCAGCTGATCCCTTCCCTACAGAATCCCGAAGGGCTTTGAATCTAAGGCTTCCAACCCGAGAGAGGTTATAAGAAGTTGCATAGGGAAATAGTCGTCCTTGATATAACCGGAGCTCCCACGAGGGCTCCCTGAGGTAGGATGCATAAGCATTATTCTCTGGTATTTTTCAGAGACTACCCTCCATTTCCCCCACTCAAAGTTCGCTTTTGCCAGAGAAGGGATTTTGGGGTTCTCTTCACAGATCATTTGTGCTGAAGATTCCCCCTTAAATTTAGTTCCGTTGGGAAATCCTATAGTCTCAGATCCACAGTGAGTTCTAAGGGATTTAGATCCGTACTCCTCACACACATCAGCCCACTGAAGGAAGGGGAATCACAAGGAGGCAATTCATAGGAAATGCCCCAGATTAGGAGTTAGGAGGGCAGATTCTACCATCCATGACGCAAATTGTACCTGAACAAGTTACTTCTTCACTCCGAGCCTCAGGCCAGGCAAACAGGAGGGCCTATGTGCTCTTAAGGTACTCTTCCAGGAATGAATTATGATTCACGTTCCAGGGAACAGGCTAGGTGCTATTACGCTTTTACCCAAGTTCCTCTTTTCCCGTTAATGGTTAGAAGCAACTTATAAAATCCAATAGGTTTTCAAACTCAAATTTGTAGTAGAGTCAACAGAAGCTAAAGGAATAGCAAATCAGCAATTCTTTCTTTTTTTTAAGTGTATTTATTTATTTTGAGAGGGGGAGTTGGGGGAGGGGCAGAGAGCGGGGGAGAGTGAGAATCCCAAGCAGGCTCCGTGCCTGACTCGGGGCTCAATCTCAAACTGTGAGATCATGACCTGAGCTGAAATCAAGGGTCAGATGCTTGACCGACTGAGTCACCCAGGGGCCCCAGCAATTCTTAAAACAACTTTCTCCTGAAAAGACTAAAAGCAGCCCAACTGTGTGTGTGTGTGTGTGTGTGTGTGTGTTTAATGTTTATTTATTTTTGAGAGAGAGAGAAAGAGAGAGAGAGGGAGGGAGAATGAGAGGGGGAGGGGCAGAGAGAGGGAGACACAGAATGGGAAGCAGGCTCCAGGCTCTGAGCTGTCAGCACAAAGCCTGACATGAGACTCGAATCCAGGAACTGGGAGATCGTGGCCTGAGCCAAAGTCAGATGTTGAACCGACTGAGCCTCCCAGGCGCCCCAAGGAGCCCAACTGTTTTAATAGAATTTTCTCTTGAGTGTAAGGATAATGAGAAATTATTGTCTTTATATACTTATTCCTGTTTTCCATGTTTATAGTCATGGATAATTTTTCTAATCTGAAGAGAAAACTTGTAACTGCTTTGGCTGGTTATCTTTTCCCTCATCCTACACTGTGCTCTGTGTAGACACAGATCTACAGTTCAACTTCCTTATTTGTATTCAACTTCCTCATTAACTTCTTCACAGCCTGGCATTCTGTACCACTTGCAAAAGTATAAAAAACAGAGCCCACTCCGTAGGACTCTTGCTACAGAGGTAAATAAAATGCTTTATGGGAGTCTACATCTTTTACCAACAAAGGAATAAAGTCAACAGATATCTGTATTCGTATACATCGGAGTTTTTCAGACCCTTCCAGCCTATGAAGATGGAAGAGGGGAAGAAGTAGCTCTTCTGAGGGCTAAGGATTGGGTCCTCTCATTTTAAAGAGCCAGTCAAGCCAAATGATGTCAGCCAAATGGATTTTCCATTCCTTGGCGATGACCTAATTACTTCACCATATTCCTTAACAGGTCCCGCCCATTCAAATAATTTCAGGCCTTCCCTGCTCATTAGGAGCTGCATTCTCTCCTCTAAATACCCTTATCATTTCTTCTAGGGACCCACCTAACCTACTTTTCTCCATAATTAGCAAGACAACATTTAAATTCCACGCCTACCACGGAGAAAACTGGTAACTCACAGACACAGAAAAATGGCTAATATGCATTAAAAATTCACCTCCACTGAATTGCAAAGAAAAACAATAATGCAACTCCTTTGCTCTTTAATTCAAATAGCTTAAAAAAAAATTTTTGTTTTAATGTTTGTTTATTTTTGAGAGAAAGAGAGAGAGAGGGAGACAGTGTGTGAGCAGGGGAGGGGCAGAGAGAGAGGGAGACACAGAATGGGAAGCAGGCTCCAGGCTCTGAGCTGTCAGCACAGAGCCCGATGTGGGGCTTGAACTCATGGACAGTGAGATCATGACCTGAGCCGAAGTCGGACGCTTAAATGACTGAGCCACCCAGGCGCCCCTAATTCAAATAGCTTTTAAAAAGAAATACACAGGAATATCCACGGTTAGCAGAGCTCGATAGCCTTCCCACTGCATCTTTGAAAGTGGAGATGACTTTCTCATCTGCATGAACATAGTAGAAATTTTGAGGTGTACAAATAGTCTCAAAGAGCCTTTCAAATATATTCAAGCCTTTGGGGATAACCACGACCTATACCAAAGAGAACTCAGCTTCACCTTCAGGCAGAGGCTTCAGTAGGTAGTGATTTGAGATCCAGTATTGTTGACAAGTTACGTTTCTCAGTGGTGTTGATGGGATTCAGAACAGCCTGCCCCATATATGCCTCTTGGGCATATTGATTATTTTGAATTAAGATTGAAAAAAGGTAGTTCAAGAGGAATGCACTGACTCTCCTTTTTCCCCTGAAAGCAGAAGATAAATCTCTCATGCGAAAGTTACCCTCCTTGTACCAGAAGGGGAGACATTCTTATCATCAGAGATAAGGAACTGAGGGCCAAGAAGGAAGGCCATATAAGCAAACCTTGTATCTTTGTCACTAATTTACTACCCCAGCCCAAACTTCATCTTCTGAATTCTTCACGCATTCATTATTTCTTTGTCTAAAAGATATAAAAGCTGCCTCCGTGGGTCACTTCTTCGAGTATCAAATTTCTATGAGCTCCCACACCTCTGAAATTAAATTTGTTTTTCTCCTTGTTCATCTCTCTTATGTCAATTTAATTATTAGACCAGCCAAAGCACCTAGAAGGGAAGAGGGGAAAGTTTTCCTCTCCCCTGCAGTGTCGCTGGTATATTTTCATCCCAGAAGTTTTCCTTTCCTGTCACCATCCTGTCATAGACTTCTGCAAACACTGGAGTAATTTTGAAGTTTGGGGTTTTCCTCATTCGCGGGTATTTTTGTGAAACTAAATTGGCATACAGGAACACAACAGTTACAGAAATGGCTAGAAGCCCTTCAACAAACCCAAACACCTTCACCTTCATTTTCCCCATCATCTCTTTTTATTTTTCCCTTGCTGGACTTCATACCGTTGCTGACGTCAGTCTTCACGTTTATCCTGAGATTGTTGGGAAATCTACTCCCACTTGTGATTTTGAGCAAGAAGAGAAATGGTGCCACTCACTGAAGGGAATCAACCACAAGTCCGCAGCTCCTCTCTTACAAGGAAGGGCGGGAGCAGATCTGAGAACATGAGCCACTGGGGCCGACAGAGCAAGAGCGGGGCAGTGTTGACTACCTTCGTCCAGGTCAACCTCCATTGAAGACCCTGACGAATCTGTCACAGCTGCCCATTCCAGGGGGTCTTCCCATGTGGGGGGTCGTTTGTCCATCTTGCAGCCCTTTTACTCCAGAGAGGGCCACCATCACAATCACTGATGTCATCTCTGAATACAAGGGACAGTATATTTCTTCAACTTTGGGCAGTTTCAGCTGTGGTAAGGCAGGTCACTGTTGACATTAATATTGACGGCATCCAGAATTGCTCAATAGCAGCGTTTATCTTTATTTAAAAATAAATATCAAGGGGGGGTGCCTGGGTGGCTCAGTCGGTGTAACGTCTTACTTACTTCGGCTCGGGTCATGATCTCGTGGTCCGTGAGTTCGAGCCCCACCTCAGACTCTGTGCTGACAGTTTGGAGCCTGGAGCCTGCTTCCCATTCTGTGTCTCCCTCTCTCTCTGCCCTTCCCCCGCTCATGCTCTGTCTCTGCTCTGTCTCTCTCTCAAAAATGAATAAACATTAAAAAAAAATTTTTTTAAATAAATAAATAAACATCAAGGGGTTACCTGGATGCATCCGACTTCAGCTCAGGTCATGATCTCACGGTTCGTGAGTTTGAGCCCCACAACGGGCTCTGTGTTGTCAGTTCAGAGCCTGGAGCCTGCTTCAGATTCTGTTTCCCTCTTTCTCTGCCCCTCCCCCACTCATGCGCATGCGCGCACGGGCTCTCTCTCTCTCTCTCTCTCTCTCAAATAAATAAACACTAAAAAAATAAATAAATAAAAATAAAAAATAAAAATCAGGAATTCATAGAACTTCAGGACTGGAGGGAGTGTTGCAGATTATTCAGACCAACTCATTCAATTCACGGGGAACACTGACAATGAACTATAGCTAATATTCTTTCACACTCTGGTCTCCATTTTCTCACTGACAACTGGTGAGGTAAGCGTCGACATTATACCCATTTGGCACACCAGTAGGCACCAATGGAAGCCCACATGTACACTGACTTGCCTGGTAGCCAATAATGAGTTAATGGTACCATCGATTCTCAAGTCTAACTCTTCTGACTCCATGGGTCTTCCTCCTGGAATATTCTCTTCCCCTACCTTTTCCTGTGGAGTCCTTCCCACCCATCAGGTCCCCGTGGGGCACTACTTCCCTGGTGTCCCTTCCCTATTCTCCCCAGTCTGGGTTAGAAGAACTTCCACCTTCCATATAGGACTTTGTACCCTTCTGATTGCTTGTTTGCTCCACCATTAGCCCATGGAAGGTCCTTCTGTCTACTGATCACTGTATTTTCAGCACCTACCTTATAGTAGACACTCATCATTGAATTAAGTCTGGTGTCTCCTTTTCCCTCTACACAGACTATGGCAGGGGGTGGGGATGGGGCCTCAATGCAGGCTTCCATGTGCTTTTTTACAGCCCGTGAGCTAAGAATCGTTTTACATTCTTAAGCTGTTGCAAGAAAATCTGAAGAAAAAACTGCTTTGTGATGGATGGACATGATAGGAAGTTCACCTTTTAGCGTCCATCAGCAGAGTTTTATTGGAACTCATACATACTTGTTTGTTCACAAATCGGCTCTGGCTGCCTTCCCGTTGCAAGCACAGAGTTGACTGGTTGTAACACAAGCCATCTGACCACCAATGCCTAAGACACTTACTCTCTGGCTTTTGACCAGAAAAAGTTTGCTGATCCCTCCCCTGTTAATTACTGACGTCTCTAGAAGTCGTATTTTTTTCACGTCAAGATGATTGTTGTGGACTTCGTACAATTTTACAACTTTTGGATTACTTCCCTTGCTTTACTCTTTTTCCTTGTGAATGCTAGAATAACATCATATTTAATAGCAGGGCACGGGTTTTCAAGAGAGGCTTATGTGGTTGTGCTGGTTCCTCGCTGGGTGACCTTGAGCAAGCTGCCTTACCTTTCTGTTTCAGTTTTAGCCTCTGTAAAATAAAGACGATACCAGTAGGGGTTTTTTGTGAGTTAATGAGTTCATAAGCGGCATGCGCTTTGTGCAGACTCTGACACATGGAAAGTATTCTCAAACTGCTGGTTATTATTATCTGCACATGGTCAGTTTTAAAGTCTCCCAGCACCCCTAGGGAATGGGAAATTTGTAGCACAGCACTCTGCCTGACTCTGTCGTTCACAGACATTGACAAGATGTGGTGTTGCCACACAATGGCCCTGTACCATGTAGCTTGACATGTCTTTCCTTTCCTCTCCGTTGTTGAAAATCTCATGAATGAGAGGACAAAAGATTTTCAGGCCATTATAGCATTGCGTTCCCCGTTAGAGTGGGCATAACTTGGAGGAAAGAACACGTCTTCAAAGACATAGGAACAGTGCTCAATGGGGCATCGGCGGCGCTCTGGAAAGCGTGTCCCCCTCAAGGTCTCAGTCCCACCAGCCAGCCAAGGGGTCCAGAATGCTATTGAAGAGGTCTCATTAGGAAGCCCATGACTTAAGTGATTTCGCCAAGAAGGGTGACACAGCTTTCCTTTCTCCATCTCATTAAGCCATTAGCAACCAATGCCACTCAACAGAGGGTCTGAGAAAATGGGACGAGCAGCAGGTTGGCTTAGCTAGAAGAAAAGCAAGCGAGCTCTGGGGTGTGGGGTGCTATCAGGCATCCTTCATAGTGTGCTGGCAGGAAGGGAAGGCAGGAGGGAATACGAAAGCAGGAAGATGAAGTCTGGGGTCATGCACCATCACTTACGTTATCATGTTCGGAATTAGAGATGCCTTAAACATGCAGTCGTCCCCCAACGTCCTAGGTCCGCTCGCCTCAAAATTCAAGTTTCGTCGTAATTATTTTCGTGTCGTTTGACTATTACATTTTCCATTCTAGTCCTTTCTAAGAAAGTTAAACGGCTACAGAAGAGAATAGGAAGGAAGGTAGGGTCATCTTATCCCATGCTGCCGCTTTACACGGGAAAGCAAGGTGTCGTCCTGAGAAAGAAAGGGACCTGCCTCAAGTCACAGGGCTATCGAACGCCGGCCCCAAGAGTGCCAGCTGGCCAATGCAGTCAGCCACTTTCCAAAGTGTTTCCTTCCTCTGTCCGACAGAGAAGACTTCAGAAAACAACATTTCACAAGCGCTTGCCTATCCCAGCTCACCCCCCAACGGAAAGACAATTGAACAAGGGCTGAGATGATCTTCATAAGATTTGTTCTTATATTCAGTTTCTATCCTCAGAACCCAAGCCAAAGGTAACATTTGTGCTTTTATTTTTTTATTTTTTTTTTTTAACGTTTATTTATTTTTGAGACAGAGAGAGACAGAGCATGAACAGGGGAGGGTCAGAGAGAGGGAGACACGGAATCTGAAACAGGCTCCAGGCTCCGAGCTGTCAGCACAGAGCCTGACATGGGGCTTGAATCAACGAACTGGGAGATCATGACCCGAGCCAAAGTCAGACGCTCAACCGACCGAGCCACCCAGGTGCCCAATCTCGTCAGTAGAATATTTCTGGTAAAAACAAGAACGAACCCAGCACACGAGCCCACTTCCACGCATACATTTGATGTCTCCACCGTGAGGTCCCACTGCGGATCTTTTCACCCCTCTTCCCTCCATCACCAGCACTCTGTCCTTCCACGGCTGACAAATGCTTGCATTTCTGTCTGATTGGCTGGAACAGGTGTGCCTGCTGCCCCAGGAAAATCTGACACAGAATCGTTTTCTAACCCCTAGTACTGAGGTCCGAAACCTGTAAGATTCAAATTCTGTCCCTAGTCACTGACGTTGACGACGCGCCAAATCATTTTCCTTCGCGATATAAAAACACACAACATAAAACTTCCTTTCTTCGCCACCTTTAAGCGCACAGTACAGAGCGTGAACCATACATCTATTGTGCAACAAAGGTCTAGAACTTTCATCTTATGTAACTGAAACTCTGTACCCACGGAACACTTTCCAAATCGCACCCCCCCCCCCCACCGCCTCTGGTAACCACATTCTGCTTTTTGTTTCTATGAATGTGACTACTTTAGATACCGCATGTAAGTGATATCTCACAGTCTCTGTCTTCTTGTGACTGACTTTTTTTCATCAGGTAATGTTTGCTGAAACGTTTTAGCAGGCACCGCTCTATCCAGCAATCACCAGGTGAGGGCCTGGTGCTGGCGAATGTTCCCGGGAATTACTATCATACTAGAGAGTAAAACAACAGAGTAGTTTGTATTTATACAGTGTTTTCACATATATTATGCCATCGTATCATTTCAAGCAGGGTGTTTCGGTCTCAGTTCTGTTGACGTTTGGGGCTGGAAAATTCTATGTTGTGGGGGGCTGTCCTATACACTGCAGGAAGTTTAGCATAAAAATTCTGGCCCATCCATTCTGTGTCTCCCTCTCTCTCTGTGCCTCCCCTGCTCATTCTCTGTCTCCCTCTCTCAAAAATAAATAAACATTAGGAAAAAAAGAAAAAAGAAAAAAGAAGAGCCACCTGGGTGGCTCAGTCCGTTAAGCAAATGACTTTGGCTCAGGTCATGATCTCATGGTTCTTGGGTTAAGCCCCGCGTCGGGCTCTGTGCTGACGGCTCAGAGCCTGGATCCCTGCTTCAGATTCTGTGTCTCCCTCTCTCTCTGCTCCTCCCCTGCTCATTCTCTGTCTCTCTCTGTCTCTCAAAAATAAATAAACATTTAAAAAACGTTGTTTTTTTTTTTTTTAATTCTGGCCCATCCACTAGATACAAGTAGCACACCCCCAGCTGTGATAACCAAAAATATTCCCGGACATTGTCAAACGTCCTCTGTGAGGCACCTTGGACAAGTATGCTAATTTCTTTCTTTTCTTTTTTTTTTTTTTTGTAATGTTTATTCATTTTTGAGAGGGGGAGAGAGGGAGAGAGAGAGAGTGCAAGTCGGGGAGGGGTAGAGAGAGAGGGAGACACAGAATCCGAAGCAGGTTCCAGGCTCCGAACCATCAGCACAGAGCCCGACCTGGGGCTCGAACTCACCAGCTGTGAAATTATGACCTGAGCCGAAATCGGACGCTTAACCGACCCAGCCACCCAGGCACCCCCAGTAAGCTAATTTCTAAAAGCCATGAAATGGAGCTAATGTTACCTACTTCACGAGATTTGCATAATGACTAGTCAATACTGAATGAAGCCACCTGGCAAGCAGCAAACACCTAAGAAATGAGTCATCATTTAATAACAATGTTATATAAAAGAGATAAAAGTGATTAGCCAGATATTGATTATGACTCATTAATATGACATTGGACAATAGAAGTTCACTGGACGGGAACTGCCATATTTTTATTCTACGTCTAATTGGGCTCTACTTGTAATTTGCTGTGTGATGTTGGCAAAATCACTGAGTCAGTCCCTCTGGGTCTCAATCCCACCTACTGTTAAGGAGATTAGATAAACTTGCCCCGTGTCCTTCATAAGATTATAATGAGATTAAAATTATATACGAAAAGGAAGGTACTTTGAAAGTTTAAACTGACTACAAATACAGGTCATTGCCATTATGATGTGTTTTTTGTAATGTTTTTAAGGCGATGTTGTGTGCACACCATAGAATCCCCCCATTTGAAGTGTGTGCTTCAGTAGTTTTTACTATATTTACAAGGTCAGACAACCATCACCGCTATCTGATTCAATAACATTTTTTATTATCTCCCAGAGAAATCATATGCCTATTAACAGTCACTGCTCTAACCTTCCCCCAACTTAGAGCCCAGCAACCACTAATCTACTTTCTGATTCTATAGATTTGCTTATTCTCAAGGTGTCATACAAAGGGAGTATGATATAAAATTGAATGTGTATA
This sequence comes from Panthera uncia, assembly GCF_023721935.1. Classification (NCBI taxonomy): domain Eukaryota; kingdom Metazoa; phylum Chordata; class Mammalia; order Carnivora; family Felidae; genus Panthera; species Panthera uncia. The sequence continues at coordinate 17,086,890 of NW_026057581.1, forward strand.
ATTTTACGATCATTTATGCAAGAATATTTAGTCAATTTATTGGATAACTTCTCCACAACAGGGATTGAGCTCAATAGGTTCTCAGCGCTTGGGAGACAGGGGTGAGTGATAGATTCTTTCTAGACACACACACACACACACACACATGTACATTGGTTTGTGAATAGTGGTTATCTCTAAGTTATAGGATTACAGGTTTTTTTCAATATACAAACATATTTTATTTGAAATAAACAAAAATGCTTACACAGCTCACCAGGTCCCTTGGAAACAAACTTGTTTGACTGTATTACTGAGCAAAAACAAAGCTGAAACACAAACCCCCTTCTTTTTTGACATGTATTTGGATAGGTAGGTAAGCCACTGCTTGTTTTTTTTAAAAAACTGAGCTTCCCTTAAGACCGGGTCATAGAAGTGTAAACAATATAAATGAATCCACCATGACCAGCTGTCATATCATATCTATGTCACCTGTGTATTCGGAGATCACACATACACCTGCCAATATTCCCCGGGAAGGGTTGCTGTATCACAGTTACATTCAAGTTCTTGGCAGGGCAGGAAGGAGGAAGAATAACTTGGAACAAGTTTTACATCCTCTTTAGAACAATTCACTAGTAGTCCCTTAAATAACAGGTTACAAGAGAAAGCTTGGAGTGTGTCCTTTTCACTTGGCTTTGTTTTTGGTTTTTGTTTGTGATTTACGTAGTTGTTTGAAGCATCTGTCTGTAGTACAATCCCGCCACAAAGTATTAAAGCACGAGATACTGTCAGTGCTTCAACATCTGCATTTTTCAAGTTTTATACTGTACTACATCCCTAGTATGTCAGCAGCTCTTGAATAATAAAATAATAATAATAATAATAAATGGGTAAAACTCTTCTAAAAATGCAGATGTCTATTACTATAATGGTACCAGGTGGGAAGGAGACAATGAGGGAAGAGAAAAAAGCAAACACGTTCACGTGCAGGGAATGTGGTTCAAGTCCTTGGATTTAAAACAACTTCTCCAGAGAAGCTGGCTATAATGGAATTTCCAGAAAACTTCCTCTGCCCCCACAAAAGGACCAGAAAAGCCCAATCCAAACTATTGAAAAGTAGTTATGAGATGCTGTAAATGATGATCAAAGCAGTCAGAGGGAGAAGGATGAATGTGTCTTCCATTGTAGCATAGCCTTTAAAAAAAATTTTTTTTTTAATGTTTATTGTTGAGAGACGGAGAGAGACAGAGAATGAGTGTGGGAGGGGCAGAGAGACAGGGAGACACAGAATCCAAAGCAGGCTCCAGGCTCTGAGCCATCAGCACAGAGCACGCGGGGCTCGAACTCACAAACTGCGAGATCGTGACCTGAGCTGAAGTCGGACACTCAACCGACTGAGCCACTCAGGCGCCCCTGTAGCATAACCTCTTTAGCTGTTGGTGGATCAGGAGAAAGCACTGAAGTGCCGAAAATGCTTTGAAGGATAGGGGTAGAAAAGTGGCGAGCTTGTTAACTGTCGACATCAATAACAGGGCTTCATGGCTAGGAAAATTTTCTAAACAGTAAAATGACTCCAGTATAGCTCTCTCTCTCTCCATTGTTAAACGTGACAGAATTAAAAAAAAAACAACAAGTACAAGTAGGTATAGTGAAAACTGAAAATTACAAGGCAGAGAACACAAAAGAATCAAGATGATGCTATAACGTTCAACAGTTATTCCAGGAAGCTAGAAAACCTGTTAACTTTGAAAGCCCTAGCAAAATATCATTCTTGTTTATAAATCGCTTATTATATCCTAGGACTGCATGTTGAATCCTTTCTTTCCACAGACCGAAGAATCCTACATTCAGCCTTTAAGCATTCTGCATTTCTCTGCCAGTCTTGTCGCTGAGGATCTTGTTCCAGTCGATTTCGGTGGGGGTAGCCGGCTCAAGGCCTTGAATGCGGCGTCTGACGTCGTTTTGATGGTTTTCACTAATTGCTGTCTGACGTTCATTTTCTGCACGCTCTACGATTTGAAGAAACTCCTTGGCAGTTCGGACTTCATTCGAAACAGTTCCTGCATCCTGTACATCTTCCTGACTCACCGACTGAACATTGCCATCTTGGTCACAGTGAACCTGAATCTTAAGTACTTCGACCACCTGGGCTGGAGGTGGTGTGGTGGTGAACTTCCGCTCTGATCTCCAACGACCGTTCCGGAAGTTCTTAGGCTGCAACGGTGGCTTTCAATACAGGCAATAATGGTCTGTTGCCCGTCTATAGTTTTAGCACAAACAGTACGGAAGCCGTTGGGGTAATGATCTTTCACGTAGGCCCTGAAAGCACCGTCAGAGGATCCTCTCCAAGACTTCAGACCTCCATCTGCGTCCTCTGGCTGGGAGGTCACTTGCTTCTTTCTGTAAATGATCGAGCTTAAAGGAAATTTTGGTTCTCGGGTCTAAAAATCTGCTATTACCCAGGTCACCACGTTCTATAATTAAGACCTGATCTTCATACCCTTCTATCTTCACAGGAGCGAACTGATCCATGTTATACAGAGCAAATGCATGCGCTGCCCCTTCCCTGAGGAGATTGTCATTATTAGGTAGTAGCCGGACATCGTTGAACACTTCATTAAATTCCCCCTGGTGGTGCCTGAGTGATGAATTTAGCAGCTATGAGTACCTTCTCCGCATCCAACGTCCGATCCTGGAAGTCGGCCATCTTGGACTGCTCCGGCCCAGCCAGGCCAGGATTATGGATTATTTTTGTTACTTTCACTCTATTCCAGAGTATGCGTTGCTTTTATTCAGGGGGAAGCATTTTGTTTTGTCTCGTTTTTAAGAGGTAAATACTGGAATCCAGAAATATCAAAGTGGAGGTGAGTTTCGCAGAGCACTAAGTGTGGGCCTCCTGTTTCAAAATGACTGTGGATCTGAAATTCCTAAGAGAACTACCCAGAGACTTCTGGTGGCATATATCAATGAGAAGAAAAAGAAATAGTATCTGATTTTTTTTTATTAAGCTCTTTTCTGTGTCCTGGATAATTTGATTCAGTTTAATGAAATTAAGAGATTAGTCAGGAAGAAATAAAACACTGTCTTTCTTTCTACATAGTCTTTCCATAGCTGAGAAAGATTGCTGGGGTGGGGGAGGGTGGGTAGAAGCATTCATTTCCTTTAGTTCTTCCATCTGCCCTCTCCCTGACTTTGACCTCTGGGCCACTGAGTGCAGCACGCAGGCCACCTGTTATATCCTTCCTGGCCAAATGCTTATAGAGTGGAACCCTGGACTGATTAATGAAAACAGTGCTCAAGATCAATCCTTGTTCTATTTTGTTCTGCTGTCTTATATTTCAAATTTAAATGCCTAAAAGTTATTTATCAACTTTTATTGTGGATTACTTCTGCAAAAACAGGTGATCTGAGACATGCTAACTCCCCTTCTCCAAGACTGACAATTCTAATGAATTCTGAGATGCCAGGGGCCCTGCATGGCTCAGTTGGTTAAACGTCTTCAGGTCATAGCCTCATGGTTTGTGAATTCAAGCCCTGTATCCGGCTCTGTGCCGACAGCTCAAAGCCTGGAGCCTGCTTCTGATTCTGTGTCTCCCTCTCTGTCTCTGCCCTTCCCCTGCTCACACTTTGTCTCTCTAAATAAAGAGAAAATAAAATAAAAAAAGGTTCTGAGATGCCATGTGGTATTCGATCCAGTGTTGTCCAACCTCATTTTTTTTTACCAATCTAGTTTTTATTTTATTGTGTAAAATATACATAAGATTAAAATGTATAATCCGATGGCATTAAATACACTCAAAATGTTGTTCAACCACCACCACCATTTCCAGAACTTCCTGATCATCCCGAACAGAAATTCTGTACTCATTAAACAATACCTCCCCATCTCCATCCAAGCCCCTGCTAACCTCTATTCTGCTTTCTGTCGTTATGAATTTGCCCATTCTAGATACCTCATATGAGTGCAACCAAATGGTCTTTGCCCTTTGGGGGTTGGCTTCTTTCACTTTGCATAATGTTTTCAAAGCTCATCCATGTTGAGGCCTGTGTCAGAATCTCACTCTGTTTTGGCACAATAGTATTGTGTTGTATGTATGTTACATGTTTTGTCTCTTCATTCATCTGTTGATGGACACTTGGTTGTTTCAAACTTTTGCCTATTGTCAACAATACCTGCAGAAACCACTAAAGTAGAAACAGAAAACGAAAACAGAGGAGGTCTATGGGAAAACAGAAAAAAAAAATCATTGGCGTCAGACTCTCGTTTTGTTAAAACAAAACAAAACAAAACAAAACTGATCACACTGAGCCCGTCAGGCGCCCTGGGAGTTTCTTCAAATGTTAAATATATAACATCTGTAAGACCCACCCATTCCAGTAGTACCATACAGCAGATTCTAATTATTGGAGGGAGTTATTTCTATAAAGGCACCACAAAGTCTGAATTAGCTAACAGTGAATCACTGCTCCTCGAAGAAATACATATATCATACATAAAAGATATAAAGAGATACATATCATATGTGTATATATATGTCACATAGATTATTGTCTTAAATCTTAAAGACAACTCATCCCAGTAGGTTCTGTTTTATTTTACAAAAAAGAAAACAAAGTTCAGAAATGTTAAGTGAATGGACTGAGGCTACCCCCCTAACAGGTGCCCGAGTGGGGATTCAATCCCTATTCAACTGACCCCAAGGTCTGGAGCTTTACGTACACCTCTGAACGGTCTGGTCGTCTCTGTTTGACAGAAGAAACAAGAAGGCAGAGCATCAGACAGAGCATTGTCTTGTTTGACTCTGGCTGGGAATGTGCAAGTCTGGAGACTCGTTTTTTTTTGCTCTGCACATGTGGGCAGATGACCACGGGTACTGATTTGGGGTTACAAATGTTAGTGAGTAGGTGAATTTGCAAGTATCAAACCCATTAATAAGGAAGAGAAATCAGGGGCGCCTGGGTGGCTCAGTCAGTTAAGCGTCCGACTTTGGCTCGGGTCATGGTCTCACGGTTCATGGGTTCGAGCTCCGTATCGGCCTCTGTGCTGACAGCTTGGAGCCCGGAGCCTGCTTCGGACTCTGTGTCTCCTTCTCCCTCTGCCCTTCCCCTACTTGTGCTGTCTCTCTCTCTCTCTCTCTCTCAAAAATAAATAAACATTAAAAAAAATAATGAAGAAAAATCAAAGCATATCTTCATGCATAGTCTGTTCAGGGTATGGCTGAGCAGGGCATCTTTAGTTGTAACAGCAAAAAAAAATTGGATATAATACAAATGCTCACTAGTCTATTTCCTGTTCTCCTTCATGTCCTACAGGCCCAATTTCTTCCCTAAATCAGCTGTGATATATTAGACACATCCTCTGTCACGTAATACAGATAAGTGGCAAATTATACGGAGAGTAGGATTGAGGAGAGTGATCCCCACTTCTCAAAAAAAACCCAATCTAATTATTCCCACCTCAGGAGCTTAAGTTCAAAACCCCGTTCCCGAGGGTAAGCTGGATTGAGTAACTCATTTCCAAATTACGGAGCATGGAAAGGGAAAAATCATTACTCTACCGTGGAGAAATCTGGCAAACATTACCTTGGCCAAGTGATCAAAATTAACACCTCAGCGTCATTGCATGGACGTCGGGGACTCCCTGATAAGCTGTGATGAGAAGGGCGTTTCACTTCCACCTTCCCCCCAAAACTCAGAATTGCGGGATAATTTAGAGACGATACATCAGACAAATCCAAATTGAGGGACATTCTAGAAAACACCTGGCCAGTATTCCTCAAAATTATCAAGGTCACAAAAACATGGCAGAACAGTAACTCTGAGACCAGAGGGGACCAAGGAGACACGGACAACTCAATGCAATGAAGGTATGATGGGTGGGACTCTGGGTGGAATCAAATAAAGTCTGGAGTTCGGTAGCAATGTATCAGTGTTAATTTCTTAGTTTTGACAAAGGTACTACCAAAGTAACGTGCGATTGTAACATTAGTGGAAAACTAAAACCAGGTGACTGGTATATAGGAACTCTCTGTACTTTCTTTATAACTATTCTGTAAATTTAAGGTCATTCCAAAATAGAATTTATTTCTTTAAGAAATCGGATTAGTAGCTCTTATTCAGGCAAAAGCAGAGCTCGGACCCTTGTTGCGCAGTGAGATATTTAGGGGCACTGTGGATGCAGCCTGGCTTTCAGACACGATCCAGCACCGCTGACAGATCCTCTGGTCCTGCATTCAGGTCTCCAAGGTCAAGCCCCAAGTCCAGAGAATGCCAATTGGCTGACATTTAACATTCTGTTGGGGCAGCTTAAACATTGACAGCTTCTAAGTAGAAAATTGTCGTGAGGTCTTTTGAGTCCATAAAGAGAATAAGGGTGGGTGTTCTTTCATTAATTGTGGCATCCATTGATAATCTGATTTGATAACATTCTAGAAAAGTTTGGAATAAAGTACAAAAAAACTGTCTCGGCTTTATTGGGTTGCTGCTCTGGTAAGAAGGGCAGAGTTCTGGGGTGCCTGGGTAACTCAGTAGATGAAGCGTCTGACTTTTGATTTTTGGCTCAGGTCAAGATCTCACATTTGTGGGTTGAAGCCCCGCATAAGGCTCGGCGCTGACAGTGTGGAGCCTGCTTGGGATTCTCTCTCCCTCCCTCTCTTTCTGCCTCTCCCCTACTCATGCTCTCTCTCTCTCTCTCTCAAAATGAATGAATAAACTTACAAAAAAATGTAAGCGGCATTATTCTATGCTAATAACAGTTGTCCCTCTCAGAACAGTAGACAGGTTGTAGAGCTCCAAACAAACGTAAGTTTGGGCGAGTAGGCCAATGAGGGCTGTGTGTGCTTGGGGGTGGGCTCCCTGTCCGATGCCGTGGAGACGTAATTCATCTCAAAAGCGTGCAATACAATGACAAAAACAACCCACTCGAGACCCGGCTCTGGAGCATATCATATGCACCTCATAGCACACACAGAGACAGAGGAATATGTATGTACGCATGCTCTGGAGAAAACATGGCTTTTTCATAGTCTAAGGATTCCAGATATTTCTTGCTTTCATTGCCAGAAAGCGCAAGCGATTGCTACTAGCGAACATCGCCTGCGAGAAGTCATTAGCGCTAATCTACCACGGTTGGTACCAGCCTCATGGAGCCAACTAGCCCCGACGATGAGGTCACAGGACTCGAGCCATGTGTACGGTGATCCGAAAACAGCCAAGTAATGAGCAAATGTGAGGAGCCACCTGGCTTTCAGCTGCCAGGACGTGACTTCACAAATAGGTGACTGCTGCTCCATAGGGGCTTTCTAAGGCTGGCCAGGGACCTTAATGATAATCAAGATGCTCCTAGGAGAAGCTACTGTAAATTGAGTTAGCACTTCATTTCATTCAATTAAACTTCCTATTCCACGACTGACGCTTTCATGCGGAGAGCCAAATAAACACCTGATGTATATATACAGATATATACGTATACACACACATATACATATACATATATATATATGGCATCCAACCCTAAAAGTCATACCTATATATATATATACGTATATGTGTGTGTGTGTGTGTATACGTATGTATATACGTAAATCTTTTTTTTTTTATTTGTATACACGTAAATCTTAAAGCAAGACCTAGGCAGCATAAAATGTTCAGAATCCATACAAATGGTTCAGAGCAGGCTTCTCTAGTGACCCACCGTGATTCAGAGCACTATGATGCCCTCTCTGCCTTTCCTGTCAGGTGCTCACTGGGCATCGAGGAAGGCTGTGCCTCTCGATGCCACTTTCTTGCTTTTCTTGAAGGATTGGGCACGGGCCTCTGCACGCTTTTCCAGCGAAAAAGTCAATGCAGCAGCCCTGAAGCTTTCCAGCCCTTGGGAGGCTCAACTGAGCCGCTGGGGCAGCAAAAGCTCTGAGTGGATCCAGTCAGGCTCAGTCTTTTCCCTTTATCGATGCAGGTGTCAGGAGGGCCCCTTTTTCACTTGACATTTATGGGAAGTAAGATCAATGCTTCCAGAACTAACGGCAATGGAGAATAGGACTGGTGAAGCTTTGAGAGTCCTTTGTGACACTCCTTCCTCACGTCGCCGGTAGATGGGGAGAGCCAGGATTCCACAACAGCTGCCCAACCCTAAGAGACAGGAGACGATCTCTCGGCCATTTTGAAAGGAGGGAATGTAAATGACCACAATTTTCTCAAGCCAAAGTTCAAGTTGGGGCAAGATCAAACTTGTCTGACCATTCCGCCCTTCAACTTTGTTTGCATTCCAAGAAGGCAGTTGAGGTTGGTTCTAGACAACCCACCCTGGGAGGTGGGTGTGGTGAGAACACACTTGAGGAATGTTCCTTCCTTTCCAGGTGCCTCCAGAGATCCCAGATGCAAGTAGAGGTCCCATCCATCCATACAGTGATAGGGAACCAAGGTCCTAGTGCTCCTGAGATCGATGTGAACATGTTAACCTATCAGCCGCACCAGACTGCCTCGGAATCCATTTAGTTGGCTAATTAATTGGAATTCCCCATTAGGATTAGCCATTGCATTCTAGACTAAGCCTGATCAGGACTGGGGCTGTGGGGCCACCCCAGACCAGCTTGCCTCTGCTTTCATGAATAACTTTTCTTTTTTTACCCCAATAGCCTGTCCCTGTGTTGGAAACATCATTAAAGAAATTGTCTACTTACACCTTAGAAACTTTTTTTTTTGCCTTTATCTCACTTTTAATCCTGATTTTTAAAAAAATTTTTTTAACGTTTACTTATTTTTGAGACAGAGAGAGACAGAGCGTGAACAGGGGAGGGGCAGAGAGAGAGGGAGACACAGAATCCGAAACGGGCTCCAGGCTCCGAGCTGTCAGCACAGAGCCCGACGCGGGGCTCGAACCTACGAACCGTGAGATCGTGACCTGAGCCGAAGTCGGACGCTTAACCGACTGAGCCACCGAGGCACCCCTTAATCCTGATTTTTAAAAAAATTTTAAGTTATCTTTGTACCCAATGTGGGGCTTGAATTTACAACCCCGAGATCAAGAGATCAAGAGTGGCCGGCTCCACCAACACAGCCAGCCAGGCGCCCCTAACCTTGCTATTATAATGCACATATTTTTATCATGTACTTCAATAGTATGTAAAAACAGACACTGAGACCCCACCACGTACCTTGTCAAAGCCTCCGTTTTCATTCAACTGTGGAAGTAACAGGACTAGGGTCACCCTACAGACATTAGTTGTATTTATTGGATTCTCACCCCTTTCCCAAGAAGACCGGAGCAAGCGCCCTTATTCATCTATTATGTACAGAGTTACCCAGATCTTCAGCTCTGAGAGTTTCTACCAATGACCAAGAAATCCTGAAGGTGTATTAAGCAAAGCGGAAAGTCCAAGGGCAAAAAGAAGAAAGGAGAATGGAGACCTATGAAGGAATCCCTCCTTCCTGCAACTATCTTGCTCTCCTCACCTCCCTGCCTGGTGAGCTAGGACGCATTCTTCAAGTCCTGGCTAAAGGTCACCTTCGCCAGTGTTTCCTCAACCTCCTTCCTCTGTGCCGTCTTGGTGAAAAGCTTTACCTTTCTAATACGCCCTCTGCCTCGTGCAGTCCAGCTGACGGATCACCCTAACCAGTGTGTGCTGTTTTAAGCAGCCATCGTCTGTGAAAACACAGATTTACAAGATCATTTAATTAAAAGGTAATTTACCAAGAAGTTGTTTCACAAAGTAAATTCTCAGATTTTTCGTTTGTTTGTTTGGTGGAATTATGGACAATAAAAACATTAGGAAGGGGCACCTGGGTGGCTCAGTGGGTTAAGAATCTGATTCTCGATTTTGGCTCAGGTTGTGATCTCACGCTTCTGGAATTTGAGCCCCACGTCAGGTTCCATGCCGACAGTGCAGAGCCTGGTTGGGATTCTCTCTCGCTCGCTCTCTCTGTTCCTTCCCCTCGCACTCTCTCTCTGTCTCTCTCTCAAAATAAAAATAATTAAAAAAAAAAAAACATTTAGGGGCGCCTGGATGACTCAGCGGTTTAAGCATCCAACTTTGCCTCAGGTCATGATTTCGCAGTTCGTGAGTTTGAGCCCATGTCAGGCTCTGTGCTGACGGCTCAGAGCCTGGAGCCTGCTTCGGATTCTGTGTCTTCCTCTCTCTCTGCCCCTCCTCTGCTCACACTCTGTCTCTCTCGAAAATAAAATAATAAAAATGTTAACAAAACAAAACAAAACAAAACATTTAGGGCTCCTGGGTGGCTCATTCGGTTGAGCATCCAACTTCGGCTCAGGTCATGATCTCACAGTTCGTGAGTTCAAGCCCCCCTTCAGACTGGCTGCTGTCAGCACAGAGCCTGCTTCGGGTCCTCTGTCCTCCTCTCTCTCTACCACCCTGCCCCGCCAGCTTGTTCTTGCTCTCGCTCTCAAAATAAATAAATAAATAAATAAAGAAGAAGAAGAAATGTCTCCAATAGAACCCCTGTGAACAAGCAAAGTGTAAGACATTGGGTGATCAGCATCCGAAGGGCAGGCGTGGACAGAAGGGCCTTTACACATTTTTTTTTAACGTCTATTCATTTTTGAGAAACAGAGAGAGGCAGAGCATGAGCAGGGAAGGGGCAGAGAGAGAGGGAGACACAGAATCCGAAGCGGGCTCCCAGGCTCCAAGCTGTCAGCACAGAGCCCAACGTGGGGCTCAAACCCACGAACCGCGAGATCATGACCTGAGCCGAAGTCGGACACCCAACCGACTGAACCACCTGGGCGCCCCAGAAGGGCCTTTCAAAGAAATTAAGAGTAACTGGAAATCCTGGTGGAAGTCCCCACTGGCAACAATAGGCCACACCGATGTCACTGTGGGTCTAGGAAGTTGTGGCTAGAAATACTAACTCACACACAAGTGTGTCCCCCTCCCCCGACATATGGAGACACTTGATGATGAACACCTGGAGGACGAGATGAACCTGGGGAACCTTGGCCTCTGTGCCTACTGCAACCAGGCTTCTCTTCTGGGATGGAAAGGCTTCTCTTCCTGACACACGTCCACGGATGGACAGTCGTCATGCTTAGAACCTGCTTAACTAAGCCGGTCAGAACACAGAGAGAGAGTGCCTTGGCCCCGCACAAAATGACGCAGGCCCAGAAGACAGCACGGCAGCAGGCAGTGTGTGCTACCCTCGGGCGGTCGGTGAGGCCACGTCTGTTCTGACACCTGTGGCAGTGTGGTGGGGTGGCCAGGAGTGTGGGTTTTGAGGACAAACAGATGTGGTTTCAAATTTCTGTTTTTCTCATCTTCGCTGTGACCTTGGGCAAGGAAGGGGTTTATCCTCTCTCCATCTCACTTTCACTATCCCCAGGAGAGGGACTGTTATGGATTATACTGGGCCCCCCAAAATTCATGTTGAAGAACTTCACTCCCAATATAATGATATTTGGAGACAGAGCCTTTCAAGAGATAATTAAGATTAAAGAGGTCACAAGGGTGTGGCCCTAATCCTGTATGACCAGTGTCCTTATGAGAAGAGGAAGAGACACCAAGAATCAGTGTGTGTGTGTGTGTGTGTGTGTGTGAGAGAGAGTGTGTGTGTGCACGCGTGCAAAGAGAAACAGCCATGTGAGGACACAGTGAGAAGGCGGCCATCTGTGAGCCAGGAAGAGAGGTTTCACCAGAAACCAACCTTGCTGGCACCTTGACCTTGGACTTCTCAGCGTCCAGAGCTGTGAGAAAGTAAATTTCCATTGTTTAAGCGAGTTGGTCTGTGGCATTTTGCTATGGCAGCCTGAAAACACGAATATAGGGACCAGGGGCGCCTGGGTGGCTCAGTCGGTTAAGTGTCCGACTTCAGCTCAGGTCACGATCTCACGGTTCGTGGGTTCGAGCCCCACATCCGGCTCTGTGCTGACCGCCCAGAGCCTGGAGCCCGCTTCGGATTCTGTGTCTCCTCTCTCTGCCTCTCCCCTGCTTGCGCTCTGTCTCACTCTGTCTCTCAAAAATAAATAAATGTGACAAAGAAAAATTTTAAAACCACACTAATATAGGGACCAAAAGAGTGCCTACCTTCCTGGATTACCATGAGAGTTCATAAGATCATGCACTTAGCACAGTGCCTGGCAAGTAGAAAGCACTTGATAAATGCTTATATCCCTTATCCTCATCGAATGTCATATATCCCAGGAGACAGTCAGTGCTGATTTCTCCCAGAACATGGGTGCTCCTCATTAAGTCATATCCCGTCTCACACATCTTCCAGCATTTTCATCACTGGACAAACATCAGTCATAAAACTTTTCCAACACTGCACTCCTTTTCGGGCTGGAGCCCTGTGATCGCGGCTGTCATTTACTGACCTTTCCATACTCTGGCCACTGGCGGGGGTGGCGGGGGGGGGGGGGGGGGGGGGGGGGGAATCTCCTTTATGAATTCTTGCGGCTTAGCAAGGAGCACACCGGCTACCTCATTAACACATCAAACAGAAAAGGCTTCACACAGAGCCCTTTCAGAATGGCAGAAGCAACCATGAGACCACAGATTGGAAATTGGCTCAGGAAGCTGTCACACAGCAGGAACGGAGGTGGAACACCCACATCAGGCATGAGCAGAGTGCATGAGAATCTCGAGGTTTTTTTTTTTTTTTTTTTTTTTTTTTG
>NW_026057581.1:17099593-17116790 GCF_023721935.1 Panthera uncia
GGGTTTTTTTTTTTTTTTTTTTTTTTTTCTGAGATCAAGCACCAGGGATCAGCAAAAGGGGTCACCAAGTCTGAGGACGGGTGAAAGAAAGATCCAGAATCTTAAAGCCATTTGAAACTGGGTGGAGAAAAGGAAAAGGTATGGAAATGAGGAGGCTGTACCAACAGTATTAGCCAAGCACTGGTTTTCAGGGACTGTTTGGAAAGCCCAGGGCCAGGGATTCCTGGGTGGCTCAGTCAGTTGAACGGCTGACTTTGGCTCAGGTCATGATCTCACGGTCCATGAGTTCGGGCCCCACATCAGCTCGCTGCCTTAGCAAGGAGCCCGCTTTGGATCTTTTGTCGCCTCTCCCCTGCTCACTCTCTCTCTGTCTCTCTCTCTCTCTCTCTCTCTCTCTCTCAAAAATAAATAAACATTAAAAAAAAGAAGAAAGTCCAGAGCCCATGTCCCATGAGTGTACCTTTTCTGTTCTTAAAGAGGCGGTACTTGGAGGTTAACAATCATTCCACAAGTACTGACTGAGCACCTACCTCATATAGGCACTTTGCTGGGTCCCACAGGGATAAGGCAGAATCGGGACAAGGGTAGAGTTTAACAACATACCAAGGAACAGGAGCCTTAGTGCAGACAGCTTCACTCCTGAATAGGGAAGCAGGTGAGATGGTGTATATGGGATTGGTGTGTCGGGGGATGGGACAGAATGGAGCTTATCCTCCCTTGAAAATGACTTATCGGGGCGCCTGGGTGGCTCAGTCGGTTGAGCGTCCGACTTCAGCTCAGGTCACGATCTCGCGGTCCGTGGGTTCGAGCCCCGTGTCGGGCTCTGGGCTGATGGCTCGCAGCCCGGAGCCTGTTTCTGATTCTGTGTCTCCCTCTCTCTCTCTGCCCCTCCCCCGTTCATGCTCTGTCTCTCTCTGTCTCAAAAATAAATAAACGTTAAAAAAAAATTTTAAAAAAGAAAATGACTTATCAACATGAATTAAAAAAAAAAATTAAGGGGAACTTCCACATTAGCAAATACTGCTGGCTTCCTCAGAGGGTCATCAAACCTGAGCAAGTAGCTGAAGCCCAGCCCCCGGTTACACCTAAGCACTCAATAAACATCACCGACCCTCCTGTCCCCTACCTCTGGGGAGAGGACAGAGAGAAAGGGCACAGAAGGATTTTCTCTCCCGTGAGAAAGTTCAAGGTATGGCCTCTTGTAGAAATCCGCCCCGTACAATACAAATATCAGAAACAATGACAAGGGCCAAACCCAGAAACATTCATTTATACCTAATAAGAAGTCTAGAATGAAAAATCTCTGCCCATACAGGTTGAATTAAGAAAGCATTATGACACCACGGGGAAAGTTTGGGCCAGCAGATATACAGACCCGCAGTGCAGGAGATTCAGCAGCAAACATGAGAGCAACAAATTACCAACAAGGACTTCGGAAGAATTGTGAGCATCGAGGGATCACGGAGGCAAAGCACATGCTGTGACAGGCCTTGCCACCTGCTGTCCACCGTGCTTATAGGAGAGCAGCAAGGGCTTCTGTGCCAGAAAAGCTGGAAAGCTCCTGGGCTAAGATCTCGTCTGGGAATAAAGGGTATTCGAGGCAATTTCCTTTTTTTTTTTTTTTTTTTTGAGACACAGATCCCTTTCAGAATTGGTTGAAAGCTGTGAGCCCTCCCTTTAAAACCAAACATGTTTAGGGGTCCATGGACTTCTCAAAGTTGATCTCTGGAGAGCCAAGCAAAGGATCCCTTATTCCCACCATAAGGAAGAAACAGTTCTGGCCAAAATTCACGACTCAGGCAACAACAGGTGTTGGCGAGGATGCAGAGAAAGAGGATCCCTCTTGCACGGCTGGTGGAAATGCAAGCTGGTGCAGCCACTCTGGAAAACAGTACGGAGGTTGCTCAAAAAATTAAAAATAGACCTACCCTACGACCCAGCAATTGCACTACTAGGCATTTATCCAAAGGATACAAGAGTGCTATTTCAAAGGGGCACATGCACCCCCGTGTTAATAGCAACACTATTGACAATAGCCAAAGTATGGAAACAGCCTAAATGTCCTTTGACAGATGAGTGGATAAAGAAGATGTGTTGTATGGAAACCAATTTGACAATAAATTTCACATATTAAAAAAAAAGATAAAGAAGATGTGATATATATATATATATATATGACTATTACTCAGCAATCAAAAAGAGTGAAATCTTGCCATTTGCAACAATCTAGTTCCTTCTCAGAACTAGAAGGTGTTATGCTAAGCGAAATAGGTCAGAGAAAGACAAATATATGATTTCACTCATATGTGGAATTTAAGAGACAAAACAGATGACCAAGAGGGAAGGGAAGCAAAAGTAAGATAAAAAACAGAGACGGAGGCAAATCATAAGAGACTCTTAAATACAGAGCATAAACTGAGGGTTGCTGGAGGGGTGTTGGGTGGGGGGATGGGCTAAATGGGTGGTGGGCATTAGGGAGGGCACTTGTTGGGCTGAGCACCGGAAGTTATACGTAAGTGATGAATCACTAAATTCTATTCCCAAAACCATTATCACACTCCACGTTAACTGCCTTGGATTTAAATTCAAAAAAAAAAAAAAAAAGCAGAAAAATGAAAAAGAAAGAATTCTCTGAGCAATCATATTGCAATATATGAATGTATCTCATCAACGTGTTGTGCACCTTAAACAGACACAACAGTATACATCAAACATACTTCAATTAAAACACAGACACACACACACACACACACACACACGCACACACAAACCCTATTTGAGAGGGAGCCTGGAGGCAGCTGGTGGAGACAGTCCCTTGGGTCACCGTATGACTCCACCTGGGCCATCCACTGGAATCATCTGGAGACTAACGTCTGGGGGGGCTGGAAAAGTACCGAAGCTGGAGCCCCATCCTGGAATGTCTGAACAGATTGGTCTGGATGCAGCCCGGGCATCTGGGACTGTCAGAACTCCCCCCGGGTGGTTGTGAACAGTGCAGCCAGAGCTGAGATCTAAGGTATTAGGAGAAAAGGTGCCAAGGATCAGGCAAGGGACAGGAGCAAAGTCTACAGGGCAGGAGAAGCAGGACGGTGTTGAAGAAAACAGGAAACAGAACCCAAACGTGGAAAGCGGAGCTCTGGTTGAAAATCACTAAATGTGAAATAATGAGCATGCGCATAAGGGAAGAAGTGGTGACGACACAGTTGGTGTGGAACAGTATTGTGGGAGGCAGACACGTTCACAGAGCTCTGAAAAATAGCCTTGATGTCAAAAGGCCAAAGGTTGAGCAATGCTGAACATGCCCTTCCCCCAGCAAACCCAATTCATAGCAAAAGTACATCAATAATGAAAGCCTCAGTAGAGGCCCTAATGGAGCCCAGGAAGTGAAAAATAAAACCACAGAAAGGAAAGAAAGAAGCCATTGAATAATAGGGCTGGTATCAGTTTCCATGAGCTTCTCCCAAGAACTGGGAAATAAAATATCTCCCTGAGAGAGAGAGAGAGACTGTGAAACCAGCCTAGGCGGCAAGGCACAGAACTTGACCCTAACTGCTGATATTAATGTTCCCAAGGAGAGAAGAGAGGGTGGCAAAGTCTTGGAAAAGCCATCTGAGAATTGTCCTGGGGAACCAGTGCTTGGTCAAGGACTTGGGGTCAGCGTGAGGAGACAGAGCAGCAGCCTGGGACATTAGATGTTCAGATCTAGCAATGCCTCTTGATTTGATGATGGGCTCATCAAATCACCTCCTGGTTACGTTTCATTTTCCACGTGGTATTTCAGTCTACCTGCCCCGGCCGGGAAGAATTTGCAGTTCTCATGCACAGGGTAGGTATGCGGTGTTCTGATCTCCCATCAGTCTCGAGGGTTTGATAACTTTCTGACAAATTCGATTCTGCATTGGCACGGCTGAAGAACAGATTCTGGATCAGAGGAGAAGACCCTCTTGTTAAATCTCTCGGGAAATACCTTCTTGGCGTGGCCTAGGCTAGGCTTCCCATGCCCATTAGAGATTTCTGCAAGGATCTTAGAAGTCACAGAGAAAGCAGGAACCCCTCTGTGGCGGCACCACCTATGGAGATCTAGCTAGAAGAGTAAAGAACATGGGATCTGGAGACAGACGGCGGGGATATTTGCAACACAATGTGACCATACGTAAGTGCCACTGAACTATGTATTTACAAATGGTTAAAATGAAAAATTTCGTGTTGTGTATACTCTACCACAATAAAAAGGAGAAGACAAAGAAAGTCACAAGGGAATGGGTGGGGCTTCTGCCCTGGAGGAAACATCTTAGACCACACACTGGGGTCACCCCGCTAAATCCTGAACCGTGTAACTGTTATCCTTTGTAGCAAAATGGGGCAGTGATGTGGAGTTCAGGGACGTAGATTTGGGGCTCAGAGAGTAGCACAGGAGAAAGAACAAACCTTGCTGGTGAGGAGGGTGGTCAGATGCACAAGCATCCTGCTCTGGACGCTGTAGACGTGATCACGGATTCATGGAACACAGATTAATAGATCACTATTGAATGGAGAAGAATCACCTGTTGGGGGCAGAGTAGCACGTACATTCTGATTTCAGGAGAAGCGCCCAGGTGATGCCCATGCCACTGGTTGGTGGAGACTGCTACCAGAAGTTACCTCCATAGGGGTTCTGGTTCTCCCTGGAAGGCTGGTGCTTCCTCAGAAATAAACCCCACGGTAACTTGGAATGCCTGACGGCAAACCTCTTTGGAGCTAATTAGACAGACCCCTTGTCCTGTGATTTCCCAAGATCAGCAGAGCCACAGATAAAACTGATACCTGCACACCATTCAATCAGCACCACAATTTTACTCATCCAACGCCCACAGAAATGTGACTCAACATCCTAAAGTATGAATTTTATGATCATTCGAGTGTGGTGAGGCCAACAGCTCAGACAATGGCCATTGGAAAGATGGTTTATTACTCAGGGTTCACAAGTGGAGGGGACACGTCATGCATGGGGTAGTGGGCGCACAGGGAATCACCAAGGTTCCTCAGGAGGAAGAGGGAGTGGAGGGAGTGGGCAGGATGTGGGCAAGAGCCCTTACTGTGGTTTCAGCAGGATCCGATTGAATCATCAGGGGCTATATTAAGAAACAATGGAAGGGAAATGAAATTTATTTATTTTTGAGAGAGAGAGAGAGAGAAAGAGAGTGAGAGCGAGTGAGAGCGAGAATGAGCATGAGTGGGAGAGGGGCAGAGACAGAGGGAGAAAGAGAATCCCAAGCAGGCTCCACGCTGTCAGCACAGAGCCTGACTTAGGGCCCGATCCCACAAACCATGAGATCATGACCTGAACCGAGATCAAGAGTCGGATGCTCAACCGACTGAGCCACCCAGGCACCCCACAAGGGACTTTTATAATGTGACTGTTCCCCTATCCGCCGTTGGTGTCCACCTCACTCCCCCACTGTCTCCCACTTAGATCTGCCCTCTGCCTGGGCTCTCAGTCCCTTGGACATCAGAACTTGGTTACGTTTCCACCCTCAGAATTCAATGCACCTCTTTGGGGTGCGTTGAAAATAGGAGAGCAGCTGAGGAAGGCTGCTGTATTCAGAATTGATCAGATGTTCGGGCAAACTTCCCTCTGCCTCTGCAAACTCTCTGGCACCATCAGGATTCAGTGCCCTGCCTCCCGCTGTGGAAACAAAAGTAGGGAGATCGGACTCCCACTCCATCAGCCAGAGCCCAAGCAAGTGATCCAAGCTCTGCCATCTAGATGCTGCGGCCAAGTGCTTGAATTCTAAGGAAGTGATGCAATGATGCAAAGACAATTCAGAAGTCATTCACGGCAACAGCAGTGATGTCCTGGGCCAATGCGCTTACCCAATCATCTCTGTCGTGTAGCCTTGGCTGTGACCCCCGTTGGCTGGCCTCCCTTGGGTCCTGTCTAGTTTTAAGCCTGGATCCGCAGATTTCCCATCCATTCCGTGAACTCCCTGGTAGTCTATCAACCAGTTCTTTCTCTGTGTGTGTGCACAAGCATTGTTTTCTGTTGCTGGCCACCAAGATCTCAGCTCACACAACCAGAGAAAAGATGTCTGTGTTCGTGCCCAGCCGGCCACCTTGCTGACACATTAGTTTCCCGTTGCTGCTGTAACAAATCCCCACAAACGTTAATGACTTCAAACAGCACCAACTTATTATCTGACCGTCTTGAGGTCAGATGTCTGAAATGGGCCTTACAGGCTAAAATCAAGGTGTCAGTTCCTCCTATAGGTTCTAGAAAAGACTGTTCCCTTGCCTTTTCCAGCTTCTGGAGGCCACCTGTATTCCTTGGGTCCTGGACCCCTTCTCCATCTTCAAAGAGCATCACTCCAACCTTATTGCACCTCTTTCCTGACTCTGACCCTCCTGTTTCCCTCTCGTAAGGACCCACGTGATGACATTGGCCACCTGGACAATACAGGATAATCTTCCCTACCCGAAGTTCCTTAACTTCGGCATAGTCGCAAGGTCCCTTTTGCCACGTAAGGTAAGCTATTCAAAGGTTTCAGGAATTAGGACATGGACATTTTAAGGGGGACCATTAGTCTGCCCATCACAGCACACTAGGGAAGCTTCGGCTCCAGAATGTACTCCCCGGGCAGGTTTAGAACGGATGGCACTAAGTGCAACCCAGAGTGCTGTGTAGCACTCCGACCCCAGCCCAACTGAGCTCACTCCCTTCTTGACTTCTTTTCGCCGATGAAGTTGTTCGAGAAGCCGTCACTCACACCAATGAGCAAGAGAGAGCAGACACAGAAGAAATGACGACAGCAGCACTGAGGCAGGCCACGGCAAGGAGGAGTAATACAGACTTAGCACAGTGGCTAGAATCTCTGGTTCCTCTTTCCAGGCTCCACGGAAGCTCCCATGAGCTGCCTGCCAAAGTGAAGGGGCTCCAGAACCCCACCTCGTGGGCATGGGCGCCAGTTGGCTGTTAACATGACGGCCCGGGACACAGGCTAAGATACCATGAGTTGGAGGATGAGGCAACCAGCCAGTTTATAAAATGTACTTTCTGCCTATAGAGGGGAACTACATCAGAGAGAGCAGGGAGTTTGGGGACGCACAAATGCTTCTCGTTGGCTCTGCTTGTACGAAAGGAATCATGCCCAGTGACAGAAGTTACCAGTCCATCATGACGTTGTGGGTGTTTGGAAATTCAGAGAAGGATCTGGGGCGGAGGGGGTGCTCAATAAATGCTTCTTGAAGACATGCATGTATGGGTGAACGCATACATGAGTATAAAATTGTGAACCGGGTTATATACCAGACATGGCTGCCATCATCTGTTCAGCAGCAGCATCTTTGAGGAGGGACCGTGCTTCGCTCGTGTGGGCTGACAGGAGCCACGAATGGCTTTCCAACAGCTATGTTGTTGTGCAGCTTGGCTTGAAAGGTGAGCTGGGCCAGTCAAAGTCTTTTGAAACATTGGAACAGGGGTATTGAGACAGCAGATCAATAAGTCATAAGTGCTAGAGTCGGAAAAGCTAATGAATCTATAATCAAATCATTATAGCCGGGGTGCCCGGGTGGCTTAGCTGGTGAAGCGTCTGACTCTTGATTTCAGCTCAGGTCATGATCTCAAGGTTCGAGAACTTGAGCCCCGCATTGGGCTTGCCGCTGACAGCAAAGAGCCTGCTTGGGATTCTCTCTCTCTCTCTCTCTCTCTCTCTCTCTCTCTGTCTCTCTCTCCCTCTGTCCCTCTGCCACTGTCTCTCTGTCTCTCCCAAAATAAATAAACCCAGAAACAAATAAATCGTTATAGCCATGTTCAAGGTAAAGCTAAGAGTTGCTGGTCGGGAGACAGGACATAAGAAAACATCCGGACATGCTCATTTCTGCATGGGCAGTGCATTTTCCCTTCTGAATACTCTCATCGTGCTTGTGTGTGGTTTCTGCCTTCATATCATTTGAGTTTGCCTACACTTTTCTTGCCATGGTCCGGACAGAGCTCTCCACCACTGTCATTCAAATGTCCCTCTTATATGCCCAAACTTCTGTGTTTCTTGGTTCAGTTTCTTCATTGCTCAGCCGCATATGGACCAGGCTGTGTATCAGGCATCTACCTCTGACACTCAGTCAGCTACGGACGGGGAGATGGGGTCACATAGTCCCTAGAGCGCTACAGGGGTTATAGGGTCAGGAGAAGTTAGGTAAGAAGAGGGGGTTTGGCCTCACAGATAAATTAACTGGAATGTTCATCATAACCCAATCAGCAGGCTCACTCAGGGATTTCATTCTCTTTCAACCCAGAGGACTGAACTGTTGTATTTTTTTTTACATTTATTTATTTAAGCAATCTATACACCCAACATGGGGCTCAAACTCATGACCCATAGAACAAGAGCTACAGGCTATACCAACTGAACCAGTCAGGTACCCCTGAACTATTGCAATTCTTAGAGTTACTACTAGCAACTAGGGGCGCCTGGGTGGCTCCGTCGGGTAGGCATCTGCGTTCGGCTCAGGTCATGATCTCGCGGTTCGTGGGTTCGAGCCCCACGTCAGGCTCTGTGCTGACAGCTCAGAGCCTGGAGCCTGCTTCGGATTCTGTGTCTCTGTCTCTCTCTGCCTCTCCCCTGCTGGCACTCTGTCTCTCTCTCTCTGTCTCAAAAATAAATAAACATTCAAAATAAAAGATACTACTAGGAACTGGTCTTGCCAAGTTTACCAAATTTGGGATTCTTTGGAATTTTCTCCCATCAGTTGAGCTATCATTCCAGAGTTGCTGTATTTCAGATTCGAGGTGTGATTTCTATTTTGCCCTTTAGGCGAAAATGGTTCCACGGTAAAGAAATCAGAAGGTGACAACATCTCCAACACGTCCTGGGTAGTACTCGGAAATGACCGTTGAGCTCAGAAACCACGGTAGATTGCAAGCTGCCTGCACATTCTTTCCCCCGGGGACACTGCGGGTGCCCCCCCCTTTTTTTTTTTTGCAGTGTGGCTTTGTAGCTCCTCCCTCCCATCAAGAGACTGTGTCTCCAGCCCTGGAATCTGGACTTGGCCTGGTGACTTGCGTTAGCCAATTGGACATTGGCACACGTGATCCAAGCAGAGGTTTGAAAAGTGCTCGTACATTGAGATTCACCTTCTCTTGCTGCTGTCAGCAGCTTGTCTGTTAGCAAGTCTTGGCTTGCTTCCTTGAGAATGAGAAACCGTGTGGAGAAAGGCCTCCATCATCTCAACTCTTCCAGCCGAGGCCCCAGACGTATGAGTGAGACCACCTTAGTCTGTGCAAGCCCAGACAAGAACCACCCAGTCAACCCTCAGAACTGTGCAAAATAACAAAGCTGCTGAGCTTTTGGGTGTTCTGTTATGCAGAAGCTTCCTGATGCTGACGCCTTCTGGGGGGACCCTGTAGCATCCTGCTTCTCAACCAATCCTTTGGCTCCAAGGTCAGGGTCCCAGTCTTGATAAGATCTGCTATCTCATGATCTAATGGCCATCTTTAGACTACACGTCTTCCAACTGCCCCTCAGTCCCCATCAGCCCAGTCTGGTGGTGATCTTCCCACTGAGAAAACCACAACTCTTTCTTGTACGCTAATGGCCTTGGCACATTTCGATATTCCGTGATTCTTCTTTGAGCCACTTACTGGCAGGAAGAAGGGCAGGTATTGACGGTAGAAAAAGAAGAAAGACTTGCTCTGGGTGCATGACACACAGCGAGGCTGTGAGTGGGAACGAGCGCGTGGTCGAAGCTGTGCAAGGTGGATGACAGGAGGGGGAATAGAGGCCACGTGTGCCCTCCCAGATGGTGCCACATGAGACGTAACGGAGCGCCCTGGGCAGGCTCACTGGCTCGGCCATCCTACTGCTGGGTTTAAGCCCTCACTCAGCCTTTACCTGCTGGGTCATCTTTGGTGAAAGATCCTGCCATGGCCGGAGTCCCGAAAGCTCTGCTATCAGTTAGCTAGTGCTGCCTAACAAAGCTGTCCGGAATGTAGTAGCTTTTAAAACAACAACATTTATTATTTTTCCACAGTTTGTGTCATCTTTGGCAAACCTGACTTCTCTGTGTCTCAATCTCTTAACTTGTGAAAGAGGAAATACCGGGATGTACTTCACGGTGTAAACCACTTAGAACACTCTGTAGCGCATCATCAGTGCTCTTTTTAATTTTTTTTTTAAGTTTATTGATTTATTTTGAGAGAGAGAGGGCATGGGAGGGGCAGAGAAGGGGGAGGGGAGAGAGAATCCCAAGCAGGCTCTGAGCTATCAGCACAGAGACGGATGTGGAGTTCAATCCCACGAACCGTGAGATCGTGACCCGATCCAAAATCAAGAGTTGGATGCTTCACTGACTGAGCCACCGAGGCTCCCCACCGCCCCATCCATCAATGTTGTAATTATTACCCCCAGGTTCTTGTAGGTTTGAACTCGAGTCACTGACCCGCTTGCCTGCTAAGGGAGTGAGGTTTGTATCTTGCTAAGTCTAGCCTTACATCTTCTATGAATCATTTTGAGGCTTCAGCTCATGACAGTCATGCTGTGAATCAGTTTCCTATTCTTGACAACAGAGAGAAGATGCTATCTAATGGGGTCGTGAGACTCTTGGAGAGTATATACTGAGCTTCCAGAACTTGATATGAGACGACTAGTCAGTTAAAGAAAATGGGGCGCCTGGGTGGCTCAGTCGGTTAAGCACCCGACTTCGGCTCAGGTCATGATCACACGGTCTGTGAGTTCGAGCCCCGCGTCGGGCTCTGTGCTGATAGCTCAGACCCTGGAGCCTGCTTTGGATTCTGTGTCTCCCTCTGTCTCTGCCCCTCCCCTGCTCATTCCCTGTCTCTCTCTCTCAAAAATAAATGAACATTTAAAAAAATTAAAAAAAAAAAAAAAAAGGAATCATGTCGTCTCAGTTCCTCTTAGACCTTGATGGAAGCTGCAAGGTCAATGTTACTGGCCTGGTGTTACCATCACGGAAGCTGGGGCTGAGGTTTCTCACAAAGCCTGCAGGGAGCCCCCTGGTTCTTCTCTTCAGAGCCCACTTCTGGTCATCATCTAGACTCAGCTCCCCGAGTTGTTAAAAAATAAAATAGAAAATTCAGTTTCTTGGTCACACTAGCCGTATTTCAAGTGCTCAACAGTTACATGTGGCTGTGGCTACCCTGTTAAAAAGTGCAAGTAAAGGGACACCTGGGTGGCTCAGTCGGTTAAGCGTCCGACTTCGGCTCAGGTCACGATCTCACGGTCCGTGAGTTCGAGCCCCGCGTCGGGCTCTGTGCTGACAGCTCAGAGCCTGGAGCCTGCTTCAGATTCTGCGTCTCCCTCTCTCTGACCCTCCCCCGCTGTCTCTCCCTGTCTCAAAAATAAATAAAAGTTAAAAAAAAAGTGCAAGTAAAAAATCTCTCTCTTGTCACAGGAAGTTCCATCAGACAGCACTATTAGATCTAAGATTCCATTGCTGATTCACACCCTGAGTCCAGCTGGCAGGTAACAAGAAAAGAATTTCTCTGGCACGCTGTAATTTGAGAGGCCTCCCCACCAAAAATATTTTCCTTACTTACAAAAGAAAGTATCTGAGTGTTCATCATCCATTTCTTCAGATGAAAGTGCCTCTGTGTCAACTTTAAATAAAACGCAAATATCTCAGCAATACGATATAGCCATCAACACCTTATTTCATCTGCGACTTCACTATTCTTTCAGCAAATATTTGTTGAGCATCCAACGTGTACCCACATGCTGGAGATGTGGCCTAGTTTTTGTTGTTGTTGTTGTTGTTGTTCTGGAAATGCTTCAGAAACTAACACAGATTTCCTATATTCATAAGGCGAAATATACACATAAACAAACTTATATATAACCCTTCAGTTGCTATGGAGAAAGTCAAAGTAGGGTAGAGGAATAGAGAGTGTGAGGCAGCAATGGGGACTATGGACTATTTAAATCGAGCGGTCAGAGGGGCTTCTTCATTAAGGTGCAACAGAGAATTGAACAGAGAATTGAATGAGGTGAATAAGGAAGCCCTAAGCATCTCTGGAGAAAAAGCTCTTCAACCGAGACCATAGCACGTGCAAAGGTCCTGAGGTGGGATTATGCTCGGCACTATCAAATAACAGCACGTGGCAGTGTGGAGACACGTGAGTGAAGGAGAGAAAGGGAGGGGATGAGGAGAAGAGAAGGGCAACAAGGAGAGGTAACTGGGGCCACATCAGCAGGCACGTGCACGCTGTTGTAAATTTCACTTTTACTCTGAAACGAGCCACGAGAAGCCTGGAGCAGACGCGACCTGATTCTGATTTTAAAAGGATCACTCCGTCTGCTGTAATGATAAAAGAAGATAGGAAAGCCATTTGTCACACGTGGCTGTCGAGCCTCTGAAATGCAGCCAGAGGGACTGCAGACATTTTCCGTGCAGGAGCAAAGGCGGGAGTGAAGTGGGAGACTGGCGAGGAGACCATCGTATTCATCCAGGTGTGAGATGATGGACCAAACTGGCAGTGACCGAGGCAGTAAGGGGTTGTCAATTTCTGGATACATTTTGAAAATGGGGACAAGAGGGGCACCTGGGTGACTCGGCTGGTTAGGCGCCAACGTCCACTCAGGTCATGATCCCACGGCTCGTGGGTTCGAGCCCCGCGTCGGGCTCTGTGCTGAGCTCGGAGCCTGGAGCCTGCTTCCCATTCTGTGTCTCCCTCTCTCTCTGCCCCTCCCCTGCTCTCTCTTTCTCACTCTCTCTTTCCGTCTCCCAAAACAAAAAATAACGTTAAAAAAAAAAAAAAAGAAAATAGAGATGAGGAATTTTCTGGTGGATAGGTTGTGGGGGTTGTCAATTTTAAGTAGAGATTCCTTTCAAAATATAGGCCAACCTGTCCCACATACTCAGCTGGGGCACAGCGTTCCCCTCCGGCCGGCCAAAGAGTAACGCGACACTATTGGGTGCTCAGGCACAGGAGGTGGAAACAGGGGTGTGGAGCCTGCTAGAAGGCCGGAGGGCGAATAAAACACGTTTTGCTCGCTCCGTGATTCGTCAGTGGCTCTGCTCGGCCAGCTGGTAGCAGGAACACCAAGTTTCCCTGCTGGCC
Organism: Panthera uncia; assembly: GCF_023721935.1. Taxonomy (NCBI): domain Eukaryota; kingdom Metazoa; phylum Chordata; class Mammalia; order Carnivora; family Felidae; genus Panthera; species Panthera uncia. Next base: position 17,112,642 of record NW_026057581.1, read on the forward strand.
TTCTAGCGGAGTGGTTACGCGCACGAGACATTGGAGTCCCCCAGTCCTGGGTTAGAATTCCAACTCTAGCGCCTACTGGCTGTGTGTCCACCATCTTTCTATCCGCAAGATGGGGATAAGGGACTACTTCACAGAGTTTTTGTGAGGAAGCATCTCTCCATAGGTGATTAATCTCCATTTCCCACCTACCTGAGGGACTCCCCTTTACCACCAGGGCTACGGATAAACGTGTTCTCTATGGAGGATCGAACAGGGGCCAGAACTTCTCCTCCTTTGGAGCTATCAACTGGTAAAGGGCCGCTGAACCGTCTAGTTAGATGTCTACTAAAGCAGCCCTTCCAATTCTCACTCACGGAAAGACACAAATGCATAACGCAGCACCATTTTCTGGCTCTTAGGCACCGAATAGACTACTTAACATCTGAGTTTCCATTGCGTCATCATCCAAATGAGGATGAGACCATCGCCTCGCACTACCATGTTGAGGATAAAGCAAGATGGCGTGTGTAAAGTGCCCACTTAAAGGTGCTGTACGGAAGGCAGCTGTCATTATTATAGCTCACGTGCTACAGGAAGCCAAGGGGAGTCGGTCTGGCCGAAACCACCCAGCTGGGGCTTTCCCTTCAGTCCACGGTCACACAACACCAGGGGCTGACTCACATGCTTCCCAGGCCTGCAAAAAAAATCCCTTTCCTCGCTGAGAAACCAGTTTGAGCCACTACCGGGAGATACAAGAGGTGGTTAGTCACGTGACGCCAGAGTCTCGCCTAGGAACACAACAGCGCCCTTCTGAGGGGCTGGAAGCCCTGTAGGAGGAGGACAAAGCCTGGAGCCAACGTGTCTCCCGGGCCGCCACTGAACACGCTAGAGAATCGTTTAAGTGGGTTGAAATTCTCTTCTCCGCTGGAATTCTACAAAATATGAGAAAACTGTTAGAGAAGTTTTGGGGGTAGGAGCTAGGAACTAAACATCACCTCCCAGCCCCCTTCCCCAGATGCACTTAAAACACCAATTCCAGACACAGTGAAATGTCTTACTGCTCCCCAGACCTGCCAAACACAAACTCCTGTTCTGGGTTCCTCCCTTGCCACCCTTCCTTCCTGCCATCTAGATTCCTGCACATTCAGGTTTTCTCCTCCGTAAAGTCTTTTCCTGACTCCCTTGCTCCCAGCTGCTCCAGACTGTTCCAAAATCACTTTATTCTTCCATTATTACACACACCACATGTTACATCATTTGTGCTAACAACCAGGATCATTGAGTGACCTCCTCGGGGCTATATCTCTAGCAACATGCCAAGCACATAATTGTTTAATAAAAAGCTTCTTTGATGAATACATAGGTTTCACTTAGAGAGCTAAAAAAAGGTTGGTTTTTGAGACAGAGAGAGACAGAGCATGAACGGGGGAGGGGCAGAGAGAGAGGGAGACACAGAATCGGAAGCAGGCTCCAGGCTCCGAGCCGTCAGCCCAGAGCCCGACACGGGGCTCGAACTCACGGACCTCGAGATCCTGACCTGAGCTGAAGTCGGACGCTTGACCGACTGAGCCACCCAGGCGCCCCTGTTAAGAGCAACTTTAGAGTCACTTAGAGAGCTAAAAAAGGTTGGTAATATAAGATTTCTAGGACTCTTATAAAGAATATAGACGTAAGAGAAATGCTATTTCAACATATTACCAAATAAAATCTACTCATTTAAAAACCGCATCACGGAAGGGTGCCTGCATGGCTCGGTCAGTGAAGTGTCTAACTCTTGGTTTTGGCTCAGGTCATGATCTCACGGTTCGTGGCTTCGAGCCCCACATCCGGCTCAGCACTGACAGTGCAGAGGCTGCTTGGGATTTTTCTCCCTCTCCCTTTCTCTCTCTGACCCTCCCCTCTTTGCACTCTCACTCTCTCAAAATTAATAAATAAAAGTTTAAACATAAAAAGTAAAAGAGAAAACGGAAAAAATGCATCTTGGAGAAAGAAAATACTATTATCTATATTCCAACGGTAGGTCAGCGTTAGGAGGTGCGTATGTCTGGAAGGAAATGGCTGGCTAAGAACACGTATCCTTTTTAGGGCCGTGAAGATACTGTGTATGATACTCTAAGGTTGGATATATGTCACTGTACATTTGTCCAAACCCAAAGAATGTACAACACCAAGAGTGACCCCTTACGTAAACTACGGACGTTAGGTGATCATGATGGGTCAATATAGGCTTATCCTTGGTGAAAAATGTAGCACGCCGATGAGTGATGGCGGTGACAGAGGAGGCCACGAGGTATGTGCACAGGGGGTGGGTGGGAAGTCTCTGTTCCTTCCTCTCAAACGCATTGTAACTCTAAAGTTGCTCTTAACAGGGGCGCCTGGGTGGCTCAGTCGGTTAAGCGTCCGACTTCGGCTCAGGTCACGATCTCGCGGTCCGTGAGTTCGAGCCCCGCGTCGGGCTCTGGGCTGACGGCTCAGAGCCTGGAGCCTGCTTCCGATTCTGTGTCTCCCTCTCTCTCTGCCCCTCCCCCGTTCATGCTCTGTCTCTCTCTGTCTCAAAAAAAATAAATAAACGTTAAAAAAAAAAAATTTAAAGTTGCTCTTAACAAAGTCATTTAAAAAAGTATCCACCTCTCCTCCTATCCAAATTAATTCTTATGAAAAGCATTTGTTTTAAAAGGATAAAGTTAGAATAGCACTGGCAAATAGTGGATGGTCCCCGTGGGACCCGGGTGCTCGCCCCCGCCCCAAGCTGCTGAGTGGGGGGCTGCTCATATGGGAGCTCTCTCCAGGGACCTCCCTCAGCTGGGGGAGGCTGCGTCCCCTGAGGTTACACCCTTCTCCTGGGGTCTCCTGCATCCAGAGACTAGCCTACTTGAGGGTACTCGGTGCCCCTGTCTCAGCAGGGCTGAGTTCCCTGTGGCACCTGCAACACCATTGCAGTATTGAAGTTGGCTTCTTCCTCTGCCCACTCCTGGCCTCTCACCCCACTCCCATCATCCTCCTGCGTGCAAACCTGAGACTCAGACCCTTTCCCGGGAAACGCGCCCTCTGACAATTTCATGGGTGGCCCCCAAGCTGTCAGGCCCTGTGTTTGTGATTGTCAGGCACTGTGCTAGGCCAATGACAGGAGGATGCTACCCAAACAGGGAAGCTGTAGGCAAGGTCTCACATTACTCCTTTAACGGAGATCATCGAGCCATCCCTTCAAGAGTTTCCATCAAACTGGCCATCTAGGCCTTCATCCTCAGTCCTTGGGTCATAAGATTCGTTTTACTCTATTTCCACTCAATATCACCCTATTCCTGCGCACGCTTGCTCCGTGTATTTGGAAATGTCCAACTCCCCTCTGGCTTCTAATGGGAAAGGTTTATCCCATCAACTCCTAATGCTATTAACGCAGTCAGTGTCCCTTTGGGTTTCATGACCAGGAATGAATTTATGTTATGTCTTTAGCTTCCCTCTGACCTTCTCTCTGAGTTCTCTCAGGGTCTATGCCTTTGGCCTCTTATTCTGGGAAGCCACCTGAGAAGAATATGATACAGGAGAAGGAGAACCAGAACTGGAGTCACAAGTTCAAGGTTCAACCTCTACCTCCCACAATTGTTAGCTGTGTGACCTTCCCAGACTCTCCCGGCCGCCATATTTTTTGGCCCCTGCTGGGCCTTACACTGAGGCTCACTTTTTACATGATCTCTGCAGCATTTGCCCTTGTCACACATCACAGTACTCAGCCCAGGATTCCCCCCAAACCCATTCAAGTTGTAGCAAAATTCAGCTTTACGCATCAATCAAACTTCTAAGACCTGAAGGGGCTGAGCAAGACCATAGTCATGTGAAGAGATCTCAGGTCTTTCTCTGATGTTCTTATGCTACTTCAGATTTTAAGCCACTTCAGGCTGTTTATTCATCTGTCAACTTTATGGAATAGGTAGCTTGGGTAAATTAAGTTAAATTTTATTAAAATTCAAATTAAGGGGCGCCTGGGTGGCGCAGTCGGTTAAGCGTCCGACTTCAGCCAGGTCACGATCTCGCGGTCCGTGAGTTCGAGCCCTGCGTCAGGCTCTGGGCTGATGGCTCAGAGCCTGGAGCCTGTTTCCGATTCTGTGTCTCCCTCTCTCTCTGCCCCTCCCCCGTTCATGCTCTGTCTCTCTCTGTCCCAAAAATAAATAA